>NW_021394407.1:113285-227451 GCF_001605985.2 Dendrobium catenatum
AAGATCGGACGAACAAGACAAAGCCAGTTCAGGAATGTGTAAGTTTAGGGTTGAGTCAGTCTGTACTTTTGTTTTTCACTTTTTTGAGTCTACTTGTAATGGTCAAAGAGACTGATGCTAAGTAACCCTACACACACACACTTGAGAGACTTAGAATTTTTGTTTTTACTCATATCGGCCAGGATGTTTTTTACATCGTCCTGGATGATCAGGCTTAAAAAAGAAAGTCTAAATGAGGATTCTTAATTAAGACAGCTATCATTAACATATCGGCCTGGATGATACGTGTATCGGCCATGACGATATGCTCAAAACAGAAAGAAGTTGATGCCATAGACAATTAAGGTATATTGTATTTTTAAATTATCGGTCAGGACGATCATTGATCGGCCTGGACGATATTCACAAATTATGCCTTAATTGATCAGGGAATCAAGGGAGTAATTAAGGATTATTGATACGATCATATCGTCCTGGATGATCGCAGGATCAGCCAGGACGATTTATTCAAAAACTTTAAGTTACTTCAGGACGATAAATATCGGCCAGCTCGTATCCAGGGCTATTCTCAGAACGATTTTTCTCTGATTTGAACTAATCAGCCTGGACGATTGTGAGGTCGTCTCGGATGATCAAGCCAAATTTCAATCGTCCAGAAGTGTATCCAGGGTGATTCTCTGGCCGATCTTGTGAGTTTTGTGCTGATCGGCTTTGCCGATGTCCATATCGGCCTGGACGATAAAGTAGGCAACTTGCAATTAATGAGCTCCTTTGAAGCTCTTCTATTTAAGAGCTCATGTTCAACATTTTTGATGACCTTTGGATGCTACCTTGACCTGAGAAGACCTTGAGGAGAGAAAGAGAGAGAGGGAGAGTGAGAGGATCTTGTGAGGGGGAGCTTGTGAGGGGATTCACAAGGGTTGCTCCAAGGATCGCTCTGCTTGTTCTTCGTCTAGAGTTTCTCGTCCGTGGAAGGGTCGGTAGAGTTAAGAAGTTAGCTTTTTGTTTTGGTTCTCTGCCAGCTTCTGGAGGAACCATAAGGAGGTAGGTTCTCTGCCTTGCTGGGGTGGCAAAAAGGAGGTTCTTGTAATATATATATAATAAAGACACTAATTTCTCCTCAATCAATGAATTCTGTGGGTGAAAAGAAAATTCAATTCAGTTTCATAATTATTATTTATTTCTTAGTTTATTCATAATTATGTAAACAGAGAAACTAATTGATTTCACATGTAATGTTGTAGCATTTTTCACTTATTTTTGTGCATAATATTTGATTTTAAAAAATTAAAATCAGTTTAATGGGAGTTATAAATTATTTGAAGGGATCTGGTATGAATTTTTATTTGATCTAATGGAATAAAAATTACTTAGCAAGAATCAAGCAGGTCCAAGACTCACTACCGACTATGTGGGTTTAACAAATTATACAACCGAGCTTGCTTAAGGTTTAACTCACATATCTCATAGTGTATTTAAAGAGAATTCAGAATCCCTATAATACAATAATTTTAAAATTTCTTAGTTAAAAAATCATGCAGTCATACACTTAAAAACAGTAGAATTTTCATATAACAATTTCCTTGCGGGAAGAGATAATAAGTAACAAGATACAAACAAAGAAAATTGAGTAACCGTTCATCTGGATGAATTCACCATTACTCTTGGATCAATACTGCTCGCTTAACACTCATCAGTTTGAAAGTTCGTGAGGGGTGTTTGTTGAGAGAGTAGCTACTTAGCTTTGCATGCTTCACATTCTTGCAACTTATATGTTTTGATGATTCCAAATATTATTGTTTTGAATATTACTTTCACCTAACACATTTTGGAAGAATTATTTTTTGGCTCTTGTCTGTACTAACATTTCAGGTAAATCATACTCCAGATTATTGAAGACTTCAAATCAAAGATATGCTTGTTATTTTTTGTAACTTGGAGTCTGTATTTGTTTTAATTGAATCAGAGAGAGTGTGATTGTAGTAAAGTAACTCAGTACACACACCAGGGGAGAACTTTAAAAATTACAATTTTTAATACTGATCGTACAGGATGAACTATGTTTGTACAGGATGATCAGATCAGTTATACACCTTTAGGAGCAAATGGAACGAAGAGAGGGTGAGCAAAAAATTTTCTAAGTGCTGTTTGTCTAGACGAATAGTCCCATTCGTCCATGGACAATGTTCTATGGATTTTCAATTTGAACTGTTCGTCCAGACGAATAGTCCCATTCGTCCCTGGATGATGTCCTCTGGATTTTTAGTTTATTCACTTCGTCCAAACGAATCGACACCATCGTCCATGGACGATGTTCTCTATTCTTTGAACTTGTGATTCGTCTTGTTTTTCATCCCAATGAACCTTTGAAATAACTGTTCGTACCGGACGAACTATGTTCGTACGGGATGATGATCAGGTACGAAGGAATTTCATACCAATGCACATTGAGTTCGTACGAAAAAGTTTTTACACTATTCATATGTACAAAATTCGATCGTACTTAGTATGCAAAAAATTTTTACACTATTCGTACATAAAAAATTCGATCGTACGGGACGATCGAGTATGCACAGAATTGAAATTTTACAGTCTTTGGATAATTTTTCGAGTCTTTCATATAAAAGGTCCACTTTAGACTGTCTTGAGATCTTTTGATCTTCGTGCAAACTGAAAGGAGATTGAAGGAGAGGGTGAAAGAGAGTGTTCAAAGGAGAGTTCTTACTACTGGAGCGTGAATGGTTCACTTGGTTTTCAAAGGTAAGAATCTCCATTTGTGAATTGTGGTTACTTCACTCTTTTCTCTTGTCCTTCTAGATTTTTCGTGAGAAGGATCCGATTCTCTACAGACACTCGAGAAGTGTGAACAGCGAGAGGTTCTTTGCCTATACTTGGAGAAGTGTGAATGGATGAAGAGTTTTTTTTCTATACTTGGAGAGTGTGAACAACAGGAAGGTTCTCTTCCTTTACTTGGAGAGTGTGAACAGTGGGAGGTACTCTACCTACACTTTGAGGGTATAAAAGGATGACGGTTCTCTGTCACACCGAGTATTGGTGGAAGAGAGTTTTTTGTGGAGGCTTCTCTGCCTTGCTGTGGGGGCAAAAGGAGAGACACTAAGTGGTAATAGTGTAATACGTGAAGTGGAGACTTCAGGGAGTGGATGTAGGTCATGTTTGACCGAACAACTATAAATCTTGTGTCTTTTTATTTTCTACTGCTCTTTATTTTATTATTTTCTACTGATCTGTGGTTAAAAAATCTTTTCAAAAAAAAAAATTCACTATAAGATTTTTATCAGTTTAAAATATAAGAGAGAAAATTTTTAAATACCAACTCACTCTCCTCTCTTGATTAGCCACTGGGACAAAAGCTTAGGTCTAACAACCTAATTCATAATTAACAAGTTTCAACAAGTGGTATAAGAGCTTAGTTTCAAATCATACGTTTAGACTACTTTTTGATTAACAACCATGGCTACATTTGGAAACCGAAACACACCTGAAGGTTACTCTATAACTATACCTCCCTTGTTTGAGAATATTCCTTCTGATTTTTGAAAAACACGCATGTCTACTTTTTTACAGTCACTTGATTATTGTATGTGGATTTTAGTACAAGAAGGGTATACAAATTCAACTAGATTAGTTGACAGAGTTAGAGTTGAAACACCCTTTACGGACTGGACAGTAGAAGAATGTGACTTAAATCTTGTTGCATGATTAAATGTTTCTTTTGTGCTCTTAAATCTGAAGATTACATGCGAGTTTCCACTTATAAGAGTCGAAAAGACATATGTGATAGACTTTGTGTAACTTATGAGGGGACTAGTTAAATTAAATAATCTAGACTTAATATCTTGTTGCATGATTATGAACTATTTCGCATGAAACCAAATGAATACATTTCTAATATGTACACAAGATTCACATAAATAGTCACATCTTTACATGCATTGGGTAAGGAACTAACAAATGCATAAATGGTTTATAAAATACTTCATTATTTACCTACTGCTTATGATACTAAAATAACAGCGATTACAGAGTTTAAAGATTTAAACATTTACCTTATTGACAATCTTCTTGGATCACTAATTGCTTACGATCAAAGAGTGAGTCAAAGAAAGATTGATATAGGAGAGCCACGAAAGGAGAAGAATATTGCACTAAAGATGAAGGAGTTAGAGAGTGATCAATCTGCACCTGAGGATGAGGACGATATCACATTAATGACTAAATAGTTCAGAAGCTTTCTGAAGAGGAAACAAAAGAGACGCCAACAATAAAATTGAGGTAAATTTAATAGAAATATCAAGGTTTTAAATGATATTATTTGCTATGAGTGCAAGAAACCTAGACATATTAAGTTAGACTGCCCAAAACTCAAAGAAACTCCTAGCAAGGAGAAGGTAAATGAGAAACCAATGGTGAAGAAGGGCAAGAAGAAATTCGAAAGAGCATTCATGGGCGGACTTAGCCTCAGACTCGTTAGAGACTAAAAAGGCAGAAGAAGTCACCAATTTGTGCTTGATGTCCGATAATCTTGATCAGTCATATCAAGAAGAGGTATGTGACTTGACTTACAATAAACTTTTAGAAGTCTCTGAATGCATACATGTTGCATATATGAAATTTAAGAAATTGAATGCTAGTCTAAACTTAGAATTACAAGACCTTCAAAAAGCACATGAAATCCTTAGGAAAGATCATGCTTTAATTGATAATAACCACATGAAATTACTTGATGAGTTTGACGATTTGAATAAGAACCATGAAATTTTAAAATCATCCTATGATGAACTTTAAAAAGATTTAAAAAATAGTGAGGATGAATCAGAGAGCAAATTGTATCGAGTAAACTATATAAATCGTATCTTGAAAGATAATGAATTATTTTTATAAACTGAAGATAGAAACTCTCGAGAATAATAGGATACCACCAAGACTTGAAAATTTCACAAATCCTATTTTGTATCCTAAATTTATGCAATCCATAAATAGACAGAGAAACTATAGAAGATTTAGAAGCCCCTTTCCAGGAGTCAAATGTCATAATTGTGGATTGATTGGACATATAGCTCACACTTATACATTGAAGAAGAAAATTAATTTGATGTGGAGACCTAAGATGCATAAATTTAGACATATTATACATGCATATGTTTATAATTTGTAAAAAGGTGAACCCAAACAAGGTCTAACATTTGCTGATTTTGCAGGATCACTCTCACACAAGACCTCATGAGAGCATATGGTACCTGGACAGTGGTTGCTCAAAACATATGACTAGAGATACTGCTCAATTCATATCACT
Source organism: Dendrobium catenatum (assembly GCF_001605985.2). Lineage (NCBI taxonomy): Eukaryota > Viridiplantae > Streptophyta > Magnoliopsida > Asparagales > Orchidaceae > Dendrobium > Dendrobium catenatum. The sequence goes on from NW_021394407.1 coordinate 118,600, forward strand.
TGGAGATTACACCACAAGGAAGGTGATAGGATCATATATGATTGGAAATGTTAAAAACTTTTTTTATTAAAAATGTACTACTTATAGAAGCCTTAAAACATAATTTGTTAATTATTAGACAACTATGTGATAAAGGATACTATGTAAAGTTTTTCTCTACTAACTGTATATTAAGCCTAAATAGAAATGATATTTCGAATGGTGTTCAGGTAAATAATGCGTATATGCTAGATTTGAATTGCATTAAAACTCATATTACTTTTTGTTTAAAAACTATTTTTGATGAGTCATGGCTTTTGCGTAGGAGACTTTATCACTCTAGCATGAAAAACCTTAGGAGGATTACCCAAAAGAACTTACTGAGAGGTATACCAAAACTAGACATTACTAAGGATCATCTTTGCTATGCATGTCAATTAAGAAACTAGGTGAAGTCCTCTTTTAAGTCCAATAAGGATCTTAGAACTAGTAAATCATTGAAGATATTACATATAGATCTTTTTGGACCAGTTGGAACTATAAGTCTAGGAGGTAAGGTATACGGTTTTGTAATTATGGATGATTATTCTAAATTCACATGGGTTATATTTTTATATCATAAGAATAATAATTTGAGGAGTTTAGAAATTTTTTGACTTGGATTCAAATGAAATTAGGAAGTGAAATTTTAACAATTAAGAGTGATCATCGAGGAGAATTTAAAAATGAAAAATTTAAAGTTTTTTGTATGGAAAAGGAATTAATTATAATTTTTCTACACCTAGAACCCCTCAGCAGAATGGGGTAGTCGAAAGAAAAAAACAAAACATTAATAGAAGTCGCTCGAGCCATATTGGTAGAATACTCAATTCTTAAATATTTTTGGGTTGAGGCGGTTAGCACAACATGTTATGTTCAGAATAGGGTGAATGTTAGATCAAATTTAAATAAAACACCCTATGAGTTACTAAAGGGAAGAACACCTAATTTTTCATATTTTCATATTTTTAGATGTTAGGTGTTCATAGATAATAATGGAAAATCTGCCTTAGAAAAATTTGATCTAAAATCAGATGAAGGAATTTTTACATGATACTAAAGTGTTGGAAAATCTTATAGAGTATTCAATAAAATAACTTTAGTAATTGAAGAGACCACACATGTTGTATTTGACAAATCTAGAATTTTGAAAGAACCAATTGTCGAAGAGGATGAGATAAAGATTAACTCCCAAAAGATTGAGAAATAAATTTGGAAGAAAATTTAGAGATAGAAAACCCGATGCCTAGAGATTTGAGATTTTTTAAAAACCACCCAAAGGATGATTATAGGTGAACGTAATGAGGGTGTTAGGACTATGTATGGACTGAACAAAGAAATCAATCATTCAGCCTTTATTTTAATGATAGAACCTACAAATATTGATCATGCACTTTCAAATTAATTTTGGATATTGACAATGCAGGATGAATTAAATCAATTTGTAAGAAATGAAGTTTGAGAATTAACTATAAGTTCAAAGAATCAAAGTATAGTTGGAACTAAATTGGTATTCAAGAACAAATGAATGACTTTGTAGTCATTAGAAATAAGGCTAGATTGGTTACTAAGGGTTATAATCAGATTGAATGAATTGATTTTAAGGAGACTTTTGCCCCTGTAGTTAGACTTGAAGCAATTAGGATTTTGTTAGCCTTTTCCTATTTTAGAGTATTTAAATTGTACCAAATGGATGTTAAAAGTGCCTTTTTAAATGGGTTAATTCAAGAGGATGTATGTGGAATAACCTCCAGATTTTGAAAATTCTAAACATCCAAATCATGTTTCAAATTAAAAAAGGATTATATGGATTAAAACATGTACCTAGGGCTTGGATTGAGAGGTTGAGCACCTTCCTACTTGAGAGATCTTTCGAAAAAGGAAGTGTGGACACAACTCTCTTTTTGAAGAAATTGGGAGAGAAAATACTCATTATACAAATTTATGTTGATGATATCATTTTTGGATCTACCAATAAAAATCTTTGTGATAAGTTTTCTAAAACATTGAGTAATGAATATGAGATGAGTCTAATGGGAGATTTGAGCTATTTTTTAGGCTTTAGCATTAAGTAAACTAAGGAGGGTACATTTCTTAGTCAGTTGAAGTATGTTAAGGACATCCTCAAAAAGTATAAAATTGATAATGCTAAACCTATTAATACACCTATGAGTTCCTCAGTTCAGTTGGATAAGGATCCTAAGGAAAAATTTGTTGATCAAAAGAAATTTAGAGAGATAATTAGATCTTTGCTTTACTTGATAGCTAGCTGACTCGATATCATGTTTAGTGTTTGTTTATATGCTAGATTTCAATTAGATCCAAATGAATCACATTTGTCAGTAGTGAAAAGGATTTTAAGATATCTGTTGGAAACTCAGAACTTTGGAATTTGGTATCCTAAATTTAGCTCTTCATTTGAAATAATTGGATTTTCAGATTCGAATTCTACATGTTATAGAGTTGATAGAAAGAGTACTTCTAAAACATGTCAATTCATTAGAAATTATTTCGTCTCTTGGTCTAGTAGAAAATGAAATTTAGTTGCCCTATCTACCGCTGAGGCTGAATACATTACCTTAGGAAGTTGCGTGGTATAAGTACTTTGGTTAAAACAACAGTTAATTGATTTAGGATTAAAAATAGGCATAATTCCTATTTATTATAATAAAAATAGTGCCATTTATATCTATAAAAATCCAATTAACATTCAATAACTAAACATATAGATATTAGGCATCATTTAATAAGGGATCATGTAACCAAAGGAGAAATTGAACTCAATCATGTATCAACAGAAAATCAACTTGTAGGCATTTTACTAAACCATTGGCCTTTGATACTTTCAGTATATTAAGAACAAGGCTTGGTGTGATTGACTTGAATGCTTAATTAAATATTTCTGCAACATTGATATTTATATTTTTGTATCTTTTGATTTTGTGATTTTATGTACGTATTTTTCAGTGTTTTGTTCGTGCTTGATTTTATAATCTATGGACTATTTATTTTATGTACTTTCACATCAAGATTCATGATTTTTGAGTGTTGGCATGAAAATTTCAAAGTGGGAAATTCATCTGTATGAAATTATTTTCGTACGGGACGAATCCTGTAACGTATTAACGGTTGATTTGAACAGTTTGCATGTAGCTTTTTAATTTTTTTAATACTGTTTATCTGTATGATTGTAATGATTGTCCGGACGATATCTATTCAATCGTATGTTTGCATGTAGATGGTTATATGGATAAGATCAGTTTCTTTATTTGTTATCGTACGTACGAACGTTCAGTTCGTACATACGAACACGTGGCAATTCAATGTACCAGGATGTTTCAAACCATCATAAAAATGATCTTAAATAATTGATCATCCCGAACGAACACCTATTCATCTATACGATCGTTTGGTCAAAAGTCTGTATGAAAGGATGCCTCGTAACTTGCATGTTTACTAAAAGTCGTCTCATTTTTTGGACACATTCGTTTGTACATACAAAATTTATTTCGTATGTACAAACCCAAATTCATCCTGGATGAAATAATTTTTGTTCATACGAAAATTTGTTTTTTTTTTAATTGAAAGGTTTTGAACTCAAATCTCATTCACTTCAAAAACTCTTTCATTCCTCCAATTCTTCATGATCTTCTCCATGGCTATTTCAAGCAAAAGAGACAGGCAAAAGGTACTAGCTAAGGGACCCCCCTCTAGAAACATTGGAGAAAACTTTCTGTCAATACCAAATGAGGAGTCCTTCCCTAGGTTCGTATCGCCAAGATCACCCCCTCTAGAGTCCTTCAAGAACAAATCACTTTTCAAATTATGAAATTTTTTTCTTCTACAGAGTTTGCATTTATTCTGAGTCTAGTCCACCTCTACAACAAGAAAACTTTTCACTACTTCCTTGCAAATATGTCTTTTAACTCTGACCAAACTGTGATTAGATCATATGTTTTTAAGAAGAAAGTAGATATAACAAAAGCGGATTTGGGAATATTTTTGAGCTTAAGGACTCAAGGGATTAGAGCCCATACTTTGACTTCTTCCTCCAACTTTGACTGGACTACGATAAATGAGGCTATTAGAGGGTTTGGAAATGAAGTTCATTTACCTAAGGTGTACACTCTTAATCGTAATTCTTGAACCATTCAGCATGTTCTTCGAAGCTCCATTATTCCCAAAGCTGGGGATCGAGTAAATATTACCCCTCTTCTTTCCACAGTGACATATTTGATTATGACAAGCCAACCAATAGATGAAGCCCAACTAATTATTGACTACATTTATGGACTTTCTGAGATTGGCCATGTCTCCCACAAGAGAATGAAATATATAGCCTTAGGACATCTTGTGATCTACATTTTGGAGAATAAATATGAGCTAGTCCATCCAGTTCAAAATCTAGAAGAGCCTATTTACTACAATGATGGATCATTCTGAGCAATCTTTTATAGAGATCCACATATGCTTAGTAGTGACTCTGAGGAGGATAAGAGAAGTGCTACACCTGCACCCACACCTACTGTTAGATAAAACTTTCAGGATTTGGCCCAGCATTTTGATCATCTAGAGACTCATGTTGATCACCGCTTTGATCAAATTGAAACTCATCTACAGTAGCAGGATGCACAGTACCAGCAGGATATGGGTTGGATGTAAGGCCAACTAGATGCTATAGGCTCGATTATGGCTATAATGAGTAGCTATTATAACTTCTTCGGCCAACCACCTCCTCCTCCAGATTAGGGCCCCTCTGAGTGATGGTTGTACTTCTTTATGATCTCTTTACTAGATGTGATGCAATGTGATTGTTAGTTGTCATGTTTTTATATTTCATGTCTTATTATGTGATGTTGATGTTTTTATTTTATCTTTTTTTATGTGATTTATTAGTTTTTATATGTTTATATATTTGTGTCTTTTGTATTGATATCATCCATGCACAATATACTATCTTCTACCAATGATATAAATAAAAATTATCCTGTCTTATTTTACTATTTCTGATTTTATTTCAGAAATGTGTGTTGGCCTATATGATCATCTTTGAAATCTTGATCTCACAAGTGCTATATTTAGAATTGCAATAATTTATTTAGAAAATCCAATTTTTCAAAAAAAATTTAAGTTGTGATTATAACTTGATCAAGTTAAAGAATGTCAATCTCATGTCTCTTGTTAGACTAATATAATTTTTATATTATTATTACAATTATGATATTTTCTTATTTTGTATTTTTCTTATCAATATGAATATTATTGTACTTAGAGAAATTTGAGATCTTAGATTATTCATTTTGGAAAGATCAATAATATACTTGAAAATATATAAATATACAAAAAAAGGGAATGCGCAATTGTTCACAATTTGAAAAAGAGGTACAAAATAAGCTCAGAAGTAAAAGATGCACAAAATGTGCCATAAATATTAAAAAGATGCACAAAGCTCCACAAGTATAAATTCTTTCCTCAATCTTTCAATCTTTAAATTCAAATTAATCTTATGTTCAATTTTATTTAGTATTGAAATTTAAAATATACAAATTTTAAATTCATCTACTTTGCAATGATTTTGCTTATTTTATTATCTAAATTGATTCATATTTTTTATATTTCCTTGCTTGTCTATGTTATATATCTACTTAAATCATATGAATCTTTCTATTTCTCTAATGATATTTAATTTCATTTGTAAATGTTACTCAACCTCTTTACAGGATCAATTATCAAAGGCTCTTCATATTACTTCTTACATTTATGTATTTGTTCTTTTTCTTTTTCTCTTTTTGCTGTTGTAAAAAAATGAGAAGAAATATTGTTTGAAGTGTTGTTTTTAAACTGTCTTTAACGTGTTGTTCGTATTCATATTCGTATTATTGTGTTCGTATTTTTTGTTGTCTACTTTGTGTTTAAATGTGATTGTTGTTGTTTGTTTTTGTGTGTGTAAATACTTTAAAATAAAAAATTAGGATTAGTTCAACATATAATCCCCTTATTCTCACATGTTTATTCATTCAGGGGGAGTATAGGAGAAACTTAGGAATTTGAAACTTATACAAACAATAATTATTTTGCCATCAGCAAAAAGGGTGAGTTTGTTGAGAGAGTTGCTACTTAGCTTTGCATGCTTCACATTCTTGCAACTTATATGTTTTGATGATTCCAAATATTATTGTTTTGTGTATTACTTTCTCCTAACACATTTTAGAAGAATTGTTTTTTGGCTCTTGTGTGTACTAAAAATTCAGGGAAATCATACTCCAAATTATTGAAGACTTCAAACCAAAGATTTGATTGTTATTTTTTGTAACTTGGAGTATGTATTTGTTTTACTTAAGTCGGAGAGACTGTGATTGTAGTTAAGTAACTCAGCACACACACTAGGGGAGAACTTTAAAATTCATAATTTTTAATACTGATCGTATAAGATGAACTATGTTCGTATTGGACGATTAGATCAGTTATACACTCTAGGAGAAAATGGAACGAACAGAAGGTGACAAAATTTTTTCTAACTGTTGTTCGTCCAGACGAATAGTCCCATTTGTCCCTAGACGATGTCCTCTGGATTTTCAGTTTGAATTATTTATCTAGACAAATAGTCCCATTCATCCCTGGACGATGTCCTCTGGTTTTTCAGTTTGAACTGTTCATCTAGACGAATAGTCCCATTCGTCCTTAGACGATGTCCTCTGGATTTTCAGTTTATTCAATTCGTCCAGACGAATCGACACATTCATCCCTGGACGATGTTCTCTGTTCTTTAAACTTGTGATTTGTCTTGTTTTTTTATCCCAACGAACCTTTGAAATAACTATTCGTACCGGACAAACTATGTTCATACGGGATAAAGATCGGGTATGAAGGAATTTCTTTCCAATGCACATTGAGTTCGTATGCAACAATTTTTACACTTTTCTTACGTACAAAATTCGATCGTACAGGATGATCGAGTACACACATAATTGAAATTTTGCAATCTTTGGATAGTTTTTCAAGTCTTTCATATAAAAGGTCTACTTTAGACTGTCTTGAGATCTTTTTGTCCATTTGTATTCATGTAAAATAAAGGGAGATTGAAGGAGAGAGTGAAAGAGAGTTTTTGAAGGAGAGTTCTTACTACTGGAGAGTTAAGGGTTCACTTGGTATTCAAAGGTAAGAATCTCTATTTGTTAATTATGGTTACTTCACTCTTTTCTCTTGTCCTTTTATATTTCTCATGAGAATATCTTTCAAGGAGATCAAATTCTCTGCCGACACTCGAAGAGTATGAACAGCAAGAAATTCTCTGACTACACTTGGAGAAGTGTGAAAGGATGAAGGGTTCTCTGCCTACACATGGAGAGTGTGAACAACGGGAGGTTCTCTACCTACACTTGGAGGGTGTAAAAGGAAGATGGTTCTTTGTTGCATCGGGTAGTGGTGGAAGAGAGTTTTTTTGTGAAGGCTTCTCCGCCTTGCTGTGGGGGAAAAAGGAGAGACACTAAGTGGCAATAGTGCAATACCTGAAGTTGGAGAATTCAGGGAGTGGATGTAGGTCGTGTTTGACTGAACCACTATAAATCTTGTGTCTTTTATTTTCCGCTGCTTTTTACTTTATTGTTTTCTGTTGATCTGTGGTTGAAAAATCTTAAAAAAAAACTTTCACCATAAGATTTTTATCGGTTTAAAATATAAGAGGGAAAATTTTTAAATAATAATGCCCCCCATCTTGGTTAGCCGTTGGGATATAAGCTTAGGTTTAACAACCTAATTCATAATTAACAAGTTTTAACAGTGTTAAACCCTAAAGAACTAGTCTGATGCTAACTAAAAGGGGAGGTGAATTGATAGTTTAAGAAAAAATCTTTAATGTTGAAGAAAAGTAATTTTTATGATAATAATATAATCAGATTTCCCAATCATAAAATAAATCACAAAAAAGTGCTGAAATAAAATGTGGTAAAAGTAATAAGAAAGAACACACTGAATTTTATAGTTGTTCGACAAAATCTGACCTATGTCCACTCCTTGGAGACTCCCTCTCTAAGTATTGTACTAAACTAAAGTGACTCTCCTTTTACTTCCACAGCAAGGAGGAGAAGCCCTTACAAAATTTTTCCACTAACAAGATGAGGCAGAGTCCCTTAAATCCTTTTACTACCTCCTGGAGTAGGTAGAAAATATAAAAATCCTTTTTCACCCACCTGGTGAGGGTACAAAACCTGGGAATTCTTTTACTTCCTTATGGAGTAGGCATATAACTTGGATCTAATGCTAAAGACGGTCTCCCCATAGCCATTAAAGAACCAGTTAAGCAACTCAACGAACACCTTGCTTTGAGCAACCTTTATGATTCACTTACAAGGATCTCTTTCTCTCTCTCTAGCTCTTCCTCTTCCTTTTCTAAGCTCCCTCTTAGATCAACTCCACAACATAAGATTAAATCATGGGTTAATACAATTGCCTAAATAGAGAGCCTCAAAAATTTAGGGTTTAGGGTTAAAAGTCTTTTACTTCCTCAAGGATCTGTTTGGTTAAAAGTCATAGTGATGACTCCTCGAGACGGATGCTTTTTCTTAAGCTAATCCTGTATGATCGTAATTGTGTTGTGTGATTTGGTCTTTTTTCTAATACGCCACCTAGACAACTTAAATTCGTTTGATCATACTATATGACCTCAAATTATACTGTATGATTGGGTGAAGACTCTATAAATTGAAAGGATTTCTAAAGCCTTACTCATCCAATCCTTTAAATCCTTTCTTCCTTCTTGACTCATACCTTCAATTGCTCAAATAGATGGAGGTAGCAAGAGTAGTCATATTACCCAAGGAGGTTCTTCATCTTGTCGCCCTATCAAAGATCTCTTCTAGTCATAAAAGATGATGCTCCATATTATTGATTCAAGGAATCCATCATTACCCCATCTATAATAATTAATCAATATGCCTTGCATTATGAGGAGATGAACCTGATCGCATTAACAACTCTATAATTCTTGTTTACCCTTGCATTTTCATTCAATTCTGAAATCAACTATGAATTCTTTGCAAACCTAAGGGTTAATGTCGCTGCTCCTATCAGGTGATCCTATATTTGTGGGTGACCAATAGAAATAATCATGGTAGATTTAGGCGAATATCTCCAATCAATTGCTTCTAAGTGAGACTATGACTAGAGTGCAATTAATTTAACCATAAAAAATGTTGTACTAAATCAACATTACCCCTAGTTCACTTGTTGAATAAAAATGCACGTATAAACTAGCCTCCTTCAAACCTCAATCTTTCCTAAAGGTGGTGAGTTCATAAATATTACCCACTTCTTTCTTTGGTTAACTTCTTCATTCTATCTAAACACAATTTGATGAAGCCCTAATGATCATTAACTACATTAAAAATCTAACTCCCATTCTCTTTCCTTCCACTATAAGGAAGCAAAATATTGTTCTTCATCATGTCATTTCCTACAATCCAAATAAAAAATAAGAGCTTATCTTTCCTGCAATCATTGATCATTTCCTAATTTGCTACACTAGAGCCTGCACTAGTACCATTGTTAGCACCTGTACCAACATACAAGCCTTATCCCTACAAGAGGTTGTTAAAATATTTTGATCGATTGGAGTCCGACAAGGTAGCAATATTCAGTAGAAGCAATAATAACATGAGGTGGACATGTCTTGGGTGGGCAATGAGTTTTCGTCCATTCACAAGTCTTTAAAGACTCCACCATCGCCACCACCTAATCAATGGCCTCGCTACTTTTAGAATTTGTATTTTTCATTTTGTGTTATTTTTATTTTCCTCTATTATGTAGCTTTTTGTTATGTCTCTTTTTTATCCTCTTTTTTGTTTAAGTCAGAATGGGGTGTTGTAGCATGGATGTTTGCATATTTGTTCATCTCTATTATGCAGTTCCTTTCATGCATCATATTTTTGTAATAAAATTTTACTTTTGTAATTATAATAAAAATATATATTTTTTAAATTAAAAAAATATCTTATCCCTATTTTTAAATCTATCACCTAATGAGGTGGAGATTAGGAGAAAAAAATTAACTTGCTTTTTCATCAAAAAATGTTTATCATCATCAAAAAGGAGGAGATTATTAAAATTTAGGATCCCTAGCTTATGATTTTGATGAGTATTGACTGAATTTTTATTTCTCCTATCAAAATTATTGAATATTAATATTTTATACTAATATTTTAGGTACATCATACACCGCTCAAGAATGATCAAGGTTCAAGTTTTAGTAGAATAGGATGTTTTTTTAAGATATTCTATATTTTAATTTTTTTTTTAATTATATATTTCTTGAGTCTAGCCATGTAAGGGTGTATGCTAAATTGGTAACCATGCACACAAAGTGAGGACTGAGAAAAGTGAGCTAAAATTTTTTAACTAATCACATCATATAATTTCGATCATACTGTATCATCAGTTATAAAACAAAATTTATTTTAACAACAAATTTTATAATTAATTCTTATGAATTAATTGTACTGTATGATTTAGATCATAGTGTACAATTCATTTCTATCAGGAAACCCTATTCACGAGAGGATTTATATAAGTATTTTGAAATTAAATTTTAGAACTAATCATATTATACAATACAAATCCTACCATATGATATTCAAAACATACTTAAATTATTCCAGAGATTAGTAAATCATATAATTGTTTAATAAATATGACCAATTGTATAAGATAATATAGATCATACTATATGACTAAGAGAGACAAAATATGATCATCCTAGAAATCATAGTGAATGAAAAAAAAAATATTTTTTGAACTAACTATATAATATGATGTTAATCATACTAGACAAACCCTTGCCATTTAAAATAAACCTAAAATACCATGTAAGTCATACTAGATGATTAATACAGATGATTTCCAATCATCCTGATAATTGTCTTATATGAATAGAAGGAAATTGAACTAATTGCACAGTACAAAATTTTGTTTAAATTATTTGATAAGTATGTAGAAATTAAATAGTTTATCTGAATGGTTGTTCGATCATACATGAAAAACCCTTATTTTAAACTTATCATATAATAAAAACTCAGATTGTAATGTACGAACATTGATGAATAGAAAACTTTGGATTTTTTTAAAGTCTTTTACTTATAAAATTCAATCTTATCTCAAAATAGACTTATGGCTGCTGGAGGAACTCTAAGGAGAATTATTGAGAGAGCTCTTGGGTATAGAGAGGAAAAAGGTGAGTTTGTGCCTGAGGGGAAAAGAGTGTGAGGGGTTTTCATGCGATTGCTCCAGGAAAGCTTGCACATTACTTCCTCTAGTGACCTTAATATGTTCTTTGAGTTGCTCTTTGAGGAGAAACTTCAAGGTCAAGGGTCGTGAGTACTTAGCCTACACTAATAGCATGAAAAAATTTAAGGTTCTCTGCCATCACAACGAGGGTGAGAAAGATTTTGTGGGTTCTCTTCCTTCACCAGGAGGGTGAAAACGGATTGAAGGTTCTCTGCCATCACTAAGAGGGTGAGGAAGATTTTAAAGTTCATTGCCATCACCAAGAGGGCTATATAGCTTTTGGTTCTCCTCTATAGTGTGTTAGGTGGAAGTGATTTGTAAGGGCTTCTCATCCTTATTGTCGGGACTAAACGAGAGTCAACATAGTGTTACTGCATTACCTAGAGAGGAGGACTCCAGGGAGTGGACATTGGTCTAGGTTTAGATAACCACTACATAATATTTATGCATTCTTTCATTACAAACTGCAGTTGAATTACTAATCTTGCTTGGTTAGATTATATTTATGTTAATAATATAATTATATATTCATCTTGATTTTTTTTTTTACAAAACTTTGAAAATGAAAATCAAGTTTTTAATTTGTTTCAGCTTGTGTTAGACACTTAATAAGAATTTTTAATAAATTATGCTATTGGTTAGAACTAATAAAGGGTTTTTTTTTTAATTATCAATTCACCTCCCTTCCCTCTTGCTGCACCTAGGGATAGTTCAATGAGGTGTTACAACCTCTTCCAAACTTTCATATACCTTTAAACATTTTATATGTAATTATATATTCAGCAAAAGTTTGCATAAAAAACAAATTTTCCAAATATACATTCAATTTTCAAAATCTTCAAAATTTTTTGGATACATTTGGTAAAAAAAAATGCATTTGTAATTAAAAGACTCAATTTTAAATGGTTTAAACTTAGAGTAATTAAAGTGTTTTGGTATATATTTATTTTTTATAAACCTTTAAATTACTCTTTATTTTGTAATTTCTTTAAAATATTCCTTTAAACAAAAAAAATTTATCCCATTATTAGATGTTTTGTATGTTTCATAAAGTAAATTAAAAAATAATAATTAAAATTCAAAATTCATTCATACTTCCCCCTCCTTAGGAAAAATGACATATATAAAGCTAGTAACCCCCAACAAAATATTTACAAGTTGTTAACATCATTCCTAATCTAGAGGGAAAATCAAACATCAAAGTCAGATCTCCTTGAATCTTTCAATTTGGTTGCAACAATAACAAGGGCTTGGGTCTTAGGATATAATTTCCATTATAAATGTATATATTAAAAAATAGATCCATACTGAGTTATCTTTTTAATGGGAAGGTTTGGGTCCCTGCAAATTTGCATCCTTGCCTAAGGAATTTTTTTTGGTGAAGACACGTAGAAGGGCCTATATGTTAATAAAAAAGTGGTTACAAGGTCCTTAAGGGAGACCATCACCTCTCTAATGCGTGAATGAGCTTCAAAACAAATTAAAAGAAAACCTATAAGCTGGTAGTCCCCACTAAGCCAAAAAAACAAAATGTCCTAGTAACATGCTAGTGATGTTATAGACAAGCCTAAAAAAAAGATGCTGATAGAAACATGAACCACAATATTTCTACAAAAAATCCTAACCATAGCCATAAGTAAATCCACCTGAGAATCAAGGATGATACAAAATAAAAACCTAAAGCACAAAATAACATAGAAATATAGAAGGGAAATGACTAAATTAAAAGCAGAATAATAAGGAGAGATATTGCGAATATTGAGCTTTTGAGAAAAAAATCACCTACAATTGAGCAATAACTGCTCCCACACAATATCAAAATAAAGGTTAAGAACTCTATAACATTGATCCAGGATATACTTACTGCAATGCAAAAGATACATATGCATGAACGAAAAGTAGTTGGATAATCCATGCATGCTAATAAAAGAACTCCAAATTATAATTATATTTTCTTTGCTTTTAGGGTTAGGTATAAGTATTCCAAGTGAAATCTTATTCCTTCGGGCTTGACTGATTTCTAATTTAGTCATTATACTATTCCTTATCTTTACGGTTAAGTTAGAATTCCGACATGTTAATATCCTTTACATAAAACTAAGAACCCCCAAACATACAATTTTTTTAGTTATGAGTACTTTTACAACATCCTTTAGACTCAAATTTATAGCTTTTAGGGTCAGGTATGAGTCCCCAAATTATTAGGTGTGAGTACCCATTGATTCGCATCTTTTTTTTAGGACTAGGGTTGGTTAGCATTAGAGATATATTAAATTGATCTGTTGTCTGGAACTATAATTAAAATCTATTAATATTTCTAAATTCAAACTATAATTAAAATCAAATCAAGTTTATTAAAGTCATACTAAATAAACCATACCATGATAATAATAAATTTTGAGTCTAGAACTAATTAATTGCTTTGGTTAACACATATACACACGACAATTTTTGGTGAGTTTCTCATGCATATTATGGGTCCATTTATTTAAAACAATTCTATATGAAGTCAAGTTCTTCACTCATTTTTAGTGCGTAGGTTTTCCTAACCTAATTTAGACTCAACATATAAGGACTCTAGTAGGTGCCCTACAAATTTAGCTTGAGACTAAACTATTCTCTTAGGAGGTTTCTTGATAATACTTATAGGCTATCTACCCAAATTACATTTTACTCTTAAACCAAAAGACAAAACTTAAGCTAAATTAGAAGCCTTTACACATAAACTACTTGTTGTGCCCCTTATTGGCTAGACTTGACCAAACATATTCCCATGACCATTAAGTTGAATCAAATAGTCTCAAAGCTCCTCTTATATAGATTTTGTCACAAATATTGGCCCAAGTACAATGATTTTAATGATAATAAATATTATTATTTGTATACTACTGTTATTATTGCATATCTATTTTACTTGCCCTTCTCACTAATCTTTCAAGTCCATAAGTTTACTTACAATGCAAATTAAAATTTTGACAGGGATGTTAAGCCCTAATGAACTAGTCCCAAGGCTAACCAAGAGAGGGGGGGTGGGGAGGTGAATTGGTTTTATAAAAAATCTTTAAGCAAAAGCATAAACTTAAACCAAATTTAACCACAAAAATTAAAGTGCAAAAATTAAATGTGGAAGCATTAATAAAGAACACAAAATTTTATAGTGGTTTGATCAACTTGACCTATATCCACCCACAGAGCCTCTCCTCCGAGTATTACACTAAATACAGTGTCTCTTCTTTTGGCCCCATAGCAAGGCGGAGAAGCCTTTATAAACCTCCTTTCCACAGACTCCGGTGAAGTAGACAACTCAACTTCTTTTGCTTCCTCCAGAAGAAGGCAGAGAACCCAACTCCTTTTGCTTCCTCCAGAAGCAGGCAGAGAACCCAACTCTTTTTTTTATCTCCTAAGGCTAACAGAGAATCTCAATCAGATGTTGAAGTAGACCTCTCTAGAACCCCTAAGGAATTAGGGACGACGACCGAAGAAGACGATGATGGATCCTTACTTGGAGCAACCTTTATGACACCCCTCATAAACTCTCTCTCTCACAAGATCCTCTCTCTCTCCCCCTTGCTCTTCCTCTCTTTTTGGCTCTCACAGGTAAGGATAGTGGCAAAGATTCTCTCTTGGGTAGAATAAGAGGTCTAATTTATTGCAAATATGAGATTATGGATTAGACTTTTGATGATAGAAAACATTCATATTTTTCTACAACTGCCTTGCCTAGTAATTTTTCAGGACCACAAGATCGAATGCAACTCAAGCTAGCTCAAGATCGGGTAGATTTAGGTTGAGTCAAGTTTGAATTTTTTTCTTTTCTTGAGTTAATTGTAAAAGTGGTTCCTGATGCTAAGTAACCTTGCACACACACACTTGAGGGGTTTTCTGAGTTTTACTATTTTGTGTACATCGGTCTGGATGATGTTCATATCGGCCGGGTCGATCCAACTAAAAATAGAAACCCTAATTAGGGAATTCTTGTTAAGCAGCCGTCATTATGCTAATCATCCTAGACGATACTTGTATCATCTAGGATGATCAGCTCAAATAAAAATGAATCAGCCACATTATCAATTTAGGTATTCTTTATTTTAAAATATCGGCCTGAACGATCTCCATATCGGCCTTGACAATACAACACAATTATGCCTAAATTAATCTGGTAATTATGAAAAGAAATTAAGGTTGATTGATACGATCACATCGGTCAGAACGAACACAGAATCGGTCGGGACGATGTCCTGGAAGATTGACATCGGCCAGAAACTATTCTGGGTGATGTTTAAGATGATTGTACTCGAATTTGAACTAATCGGCCAGAATGATATGGTATAAGCCTGAACGATATAACGAATTTTCTTCTGATTGCCCCAAATCATCCTGATTGATTGAGCTTATTTTGTACTGATCAGCCAGGATAATATTCCAATCATCCTGGATGATAAAGTTGGTTCTTGAAATTCTATTTAAAGGACCTGAATTTTCTCATGTAATAAGATTTTTTGCTGCTGTCTTGACTTGAGAGAGTCTAGAGGAGAGAGAGAGAGAGGATTTTGTGAGGGGGAGCTTATGAGGGGGATTCCCAAGGGTTGCTGCAAGCATTATTCCACTTCTTCTTCCACTAGAGTCTCATATCCTTGGAAGGGTTGGGAGAGGTAAGCTTCAGCAATCGATCGAGGTTCTCTGCCTGCTTCAGGAGGAAGCAAAAAGAGTCAAGGTTCTCTGCCTGCTTCAGGAGGAACAAAAAAAAGTTGGGTTCTCTTCCTTGTCGGGGTTGGCAAAAAGGAGGTTTTATAAAGGCTTCTCCGCCTTGCTGTGGGAGCAAAAGGAGAGTCACTTTTGTAGTGCAATACTCAGAGGGTGCCTCCGGGGAGTGGACGTAGGTCGAGTTGACCGAACCACTATAAATATCTAAGTTCTATTTCTACGGCTTCTGCATTTATTTATTTTTCTGCACTTTGATTTCTGTGGTGATTTGGTTTTAAGTTTTGTTGTGCTTGCTTAAAGAATTTTTAAAATACCAATTCACCCCCCCCCTCTTGGTTAGCCTCGGGCTAGTTCTTAAGGGCTTAACATCCCTACCAAACTTTCAAGTGGTATCAAAGCGGGATTCGTAAAATAAGTTTTTTAAAAGCTTTTGAATTTTTGATCCATAGCCAATTTTTGAAATCATAATACTGCGAAAGTGTATTTTATTACCCGACCACCTTTGTTTGATAATATTCCTTTTGATTTTTGGAAAACTCGCATGTCCACATTTTTACAATCAATTGATTATCGCATGTGGATGCATGTTAAGGATGGTTATACACCTCTAACTACAAAATTGAATGGCGTTACTGTTCCACTTCCTTTTACTGAATGGACTCTAGATGATAGGGATTTAGCATAATTAAATGTAAAATATTTGAACTATTTTTTCTGTGCTTTGAAATCGGAAGATTACATGCGTGTTTCTACTTATACTACTGGTAAAAATTTTTGGGATAAATTATGTATCACCTATGAAGGTACTAATGAAGTAAAGCATTCTCGTTTGAATATTCTTTTACATGATTACAAACTTTTTTGCATGAAACCTCATGAATCAATTTTTGATATGTATACGAGATTTACTCAGATTGTTACTTCTTTGCATGCGTTAGGAAGAGAACTCACTAATTATGAAAAAGTAAATAAAATTTTAAGATATTCGCCTTCCTCTTTAAATGCTAAAATCACTGCAATTTCTAAATCAAAAAATTTGAATACTTATTCGATTGATAACTTACTTAATTTTAAGATATTTGCCTCACTAATTATGTTTTATACTAGACCAAGATACTAAAGAGTTTCTTATGAATTATTAATTTCAAGATATACTTTTTGAGCAACCCTACATACTGTAAAATATAAATTAGAATTTCTAATTATTTCGAACAAAAGGTTGTTCTAATGGTACCAAATGTTTAAGGTTTATATTCCCAAAAAATATCTCATAAAATTTTTAACTGCTGTCAAAAATAGTTTTTTTGGATCAGATTAAAATCTTTCACACAAATAAACACTTAATACGATATATGGTATGTTTGTAGTCAAGTAAAGTAAAGATCCAATTATTCATCTAAATTTTCTTTGATCAATAGATTTTCCCTTAGGGTCCTTATCTAATTGAACTGAGGAACTCATAGGTGTAGTCACTGGTTTAGCATTATCTATTTCATATTTCTTGAAGATGTCCTTAATATGCATCAATGGACTAGGGAAAGTTCTTTCCTCATTTTTCTTTATGCAAAAACCAAGAAAATAACTCAAATCTCTCATTAAACTCATATCAAATTCACTACTCATTATTTTTTAAAAATCATGACAAATATTTTTATTTGTAGATCCAAATAAGATATTATCAACATATATTTAAATAATGAGTATGTCTTCTCCTATCCATTTCAAAAAGAGAGTGGTGTATATACTACCTTTAACAAATGATCTCTCTAATAGGAAAGTGTTTAACCTCTCAAACCAAGCCCTAGGTGCTTGTTTAAGTCCATACAATGCCTTTTTTAATTTAAACACAAGATTAGGGAAATTATAATTTTTAAAAACTGGAGGTTTCTCAACATAAATATCCTCTTATATCACCCCATTAAGAAAGGCACTCTTAACATCCATCTGGTATAATTTAAAGCCTTTAAAATAGACAAAGGCTATAAAACCCTAATTGCTTCAATTCTTGCTACATGGGTAAATATTTCTTAAAAATGTTAACCTTTTATTTGATTATACCCCTTGTTCACCAATCTTACCTTATTTCTAATCATAACTCCTAAATCATTTATTTTATTTTTAAAAACTCACTTAGTTCTATTAACACTTTGATCCTTATGCCTTTTAATCAATTCCCGAACATCATTTCTTACGAATTGATTTAATTCTTCCTACATGATTAAGATCCAAAATTCATCTAAAAGTGCTTGATTTATATTAGCATCTTAAATCATTAAAATAAATGAAGAATTATATACCCATTACTAAGTCCATGCCTAGTCTTAACATCCTCATTAGATTCACCAAAAATCAATTCCTTAGGGAACTTCTTAAAAAATCTTCATTCTCTAGGCAAGGGTTTTCTAATCCAACCTTCTCTTCCAAATTTGAATTTTCAATTCCTTGGGATATATTTTCAATATGATTCTCTTCCAACTTTGGCTCTTCTAAAATATTAGATTCATCAAAGACAACATATGTGTTCTCTATAACTTACAAAGTTCACTTGTTAAAAACTCAATAAGATTTTCTATTGCTAGAATATCCAAGAAAAATTCTTTCATCAAAATTTGGAGTAAATTTTCCTAAAAACGTTTTTCCATTATTATGAATGAACACCTTAAGTCCCAAAACGTACGAATGTCACAAATTTGGTGTTCTCTCTTTAAGAAGTTCATAGGATGTCTTATTTAATTTAGATCTAATGTTCACCTTATTCAGAACATAACATGATGTACTGACCGCTTCTGCCCAAAAGTATTTTAGAAGTGAGTATTCTACCAACATGGCTCTAACTGCTTCATTTATTATTATATTCTTTCTTTCTACTACCCCATTCTACTGAGGGATCCTAGATGCTAAAAAATTGTGATAAATTCTTTTCTGTTTATAAAAATCTTAAAATTTTTCATTTTCAAATTCACCTCAATTATCACTTTGAATTAATAAAATCTTGCACCCTAATTTCCTCTTAATCAAAGTTTAAAAATTTCTAAATTCTTCAAATGATTCACTCTTATGAAATAAAAATTTAATCCAAGTGAATCTTAAAAAATCATTAACTATCACAAATCCTAGCACTTTACATCCTATACTTACAGTCCTAGCCGATCCAAAAAGATCCATATGAATGATTTCTATGAAAGTACGAGATGCACAAAAAGGGGGGTGAATTGGAAATTTGTTGTAATAAAAAGACAATCCTAAACAGTAGTTCTATTTTTTTTGTGTTTTCAAAATTTAAACAAGAAAATTAATTGATACATAAATGAATGCTTAAAACATAGTTTGCAACAACTGGTGGTAAAAAATTAACTTGCTCAATAAAGAAATTCACTATGATTTTCACCAAGCAATTTTAATGAAAATAAAATGTATAACATAAAATAAAGTGAAATAAGAGAAAAATCACACTAGAGAATTTATAGTGGTCTGGTCAATTGACCTACGTCCACTCTCCGGAGTCCTCCACTTTGGGAATTTCACTACTAAATAGTAATTCTCCTTTTGCCCCCATAACAAGGTGGAAAGCCTTTACAAATCTCACTTTTACCAACCCGATGTGGCAGAGTGCCAAGCGCTATTTCACCCTCTTGGTGATGGCAGTGAACCTTCTTATTTTTCTCCCTCATAGAGAAGGCAAAGTACCTTAGAGGACATGGATGTAGAAGAATCTTCCCCTTAGAGAGCCTCCCACAAGATCTTCTTAGGCCATAGGAGGAGCAATGTGCAGTAAGCTAGGAGCAACCATGTGATCTCCATCACACTCCTTCTCCCTCACAAAGCCCACCTTCTCCTTCCTCTCACAAATCCCAAAATCATCTCAAGAGCTCTCTCCCAAGAAATCCCCCTGTAATCACATTCCTCTCATAGATTCATTTGAAAAAATAAATATTTGACATTTAAAATAGGCTCCAAGAACCCTAAAATTTTTCAATTTAGCCATTATGATCATACAGTACAATCAAATATCGTATAGTAGGATATGTACAAAATAGCCTTTATCCTGGTATGAAGGATTACGAACGAGCAATATTTCTAAATAATATTGTACAATATGATATGTAAAATCATTCTATTCATACATGATAATTATTGGGATGATGAAAACTCGTCTCTATACATCATATGGTACAAACCACTTCGTATAATATGATTAGTTCAAAATAAAGGGATCGTCCGGTACGATGTCCGGAACGATCAAAAATAGCCTCAATAAGTCATACGATTTGAACCATGTCGTACAGTACGATAAATATTTAGAAATTAATTCTTTATTTATTGACTAATCATGGGGTTAATTTAAATAAGTATTTAAAATATCGTATAGTACAATACTATCATATAGTGCAATCAGTTCAAAATTTTCATATTAAGAACTTAAATTAATTTGGTGGCTAGGGTTTTGAATTAGAAACACATCATACAGTACGATATTCATCCTACAATAAGACTTCTTTATAGATATCCTTTGAGCCAAATTAGATCATATAGTATGATTAAAACTTGTATGGTATGATTGATAGAGAAATTTTTTTTTCTTTATTTTAAAACCCTCTACCCCTATGTGTATGCATGGTTACTCAGTCTTGCATATAATTTATGGCCAGACTCAAGAAAAGAAAAATAAGAATAAAAATAAAATTATAAGCTTATAAACTCCAAATCCTACTCTTCCGTGTCTTGAGTCATCTGGTTGTCCTATGTAACTTGTGATCTCCCTGAAATGTTAGTACTCACGAATAAGAGCAGAAATCAAAAATATTCAATGAATAATAATAATTCAATCGATATTATTTGTCATCATCAAAATCTCAAACTAGGGGTCATGGATTGCAACATTCTAATGGTTTACAAATTCTAAGATCCATAATGGAATGAAAGGAGGACTTCACCTATTTTCTTAATTAACATGCATCACCGTAGTAATCCTTAGTAAAGTCTAATTTGGGTATACCTCTAACCAATTTTTTTAGATAATTTTCCTATGATTTTTCATTCTAGCGTGATAAAGTCTCTTATGACATAACCATTATTCATCAGTAATAATTTTAAGACAAAAGGCATTAGAAGATTTAATATAATTCAAATCAAGTATGTATGCTTTATTTACCCTAAGTCTGTGCAAAACATCAATTCCATTTTAGCTTAATATGCAGCTAGTGGGAAAATATTTTACATTATAACCCTTATCACATAGTTGACTAATACTCAACATGTTGTGCTTTAAGCCATCTACTAATAAAATATTATCAATGAAGAATTGTTTAAATTTCCAATTATACCTTTGTCTACCACCTTTTTGTGGTATTGTCTCTCAATATAACCTTGCCTCAATTCCTAGCTTCCAGTGATATGAATTGTGTCGTATCTCAAGTCATATGCTTCGAACATCTGCTATTCAGGTACCAAATGCTCTCATGATGTCTTGTATGAGAGTGTTTCTACAACATAATCAAATGTTAGTCTTGAGAACCCAAACAAGTTTGGGTACTCCTCTTTGAAAAAAAAATCTTGATGCATGTTTGATATGATTTGATTTAGGAATCTTAGGTCTCCACATTAAATGAGTTTTACTATGAATATTATAAGTGTTTGAGATATGCCCAAGTAAGCCATAAGAAAAATACTTCACTCCACGAAAAGGATTTATAAATTTATGTGTATTAAATTGTCTTTTCCTAGGTTTTAAAGTGTTAGGCTTCAAGGATAGATTAGAAAAATCTTTAAGTGTTGGGGGTATCCTATTTTCCTCAAGTGCTTTTATTTTCTCTCTAAAATATGAGTTAGCACTTTCTAAAATAGCATTGCCAACTTTTAAATAGTATTATCTTCTATTAGATTCATCCATAGATATTTTAAAATCATTTTGAAGTTCAGTGTATGATTACTTCAATAATTCACTCTATTTGTTTAATTCAACAAACTCATCTAATATTTTCATATGGTTTCTATCAATCAGTGCATGAGCTTTCCTAAGGGTTTCAAGCTCTTTTTATAATTATAAGAATTTTATGTTCAACCTAGTATGCATCATTTTGAGTTTCCTATAGGTAGTATGAATTTTTTCAAAAACATCAAATAACTCCTCATATGTTAAGTCACACACCTCTTCTTGATCTTATTGATCAAGCTTGTTGTCTAAAATGCATAAATTGGCAACTTCCTCCTTTTCTTCTATCTTTTAGGAATCTGAAGTTGAATTTTCCCAAAATGTTCTTTACAATCTCCTCTTGCCCTTTCTTACATTGGTTTTCTCCTTGACCTTCTCTCCGATAGGATTAGCTTTAAGGTTAGGTTAGTTAGATTTGATGTGTCCAGGCTTGTTGAATTTATAGCAAATTACTTCATTAGAAGCCTTAGCGTTTTTGTGGAACCTACCTTTATTCCAGTGCTGACGTCTCCTTTGCTTCCTCTTAAGAAAACTTTTGAATCACCTTATCATCAAGGCAATATCATCTTCATCCTCATGCTGAAATTGATCACTCTCCGAGTCATCCATTTTCAATGCTATGTTTTTCTCCTTTCGGTTATCACCTGCATTAATCTATCTTTGAATTACTCCTTGCTTATAAGCAAGTAGTGATGCAAAAAGATTGTCAATAAAATAAATATTTAAGTCTTTTGACTCTATTAAAGTAGTTTTCTTTGCATCATTTATAGTAGGAATAAAAAAAAGAATCTTATTTACTTTTTCAGCATTCATGAGATCCCTTCCTAAAGCATGCAATGAAGTAACTATTTTTTTGAAATGAGTATACATGTCAGTGATTTATTTATTTGGTTTCATATGAAATAGTTCATAACCATGTAGCAAAATCTTCAATCTAGATTTTTTCACCTCGTTAGACCCTTCATATGTAATACAAAGTGTATCCCCAAATTTCTTTCTAGTTTTACAGTTAAAGACACGCATATAGTCTTTGGATTTAAAGTGCACAGAAAAATTATTCAAATATTTAGCATTTAACTGAGCTATGCCTTTTTCTTCGATAGTCCACTCATTAAATGGCGTTTTTGTTCTAATGCCATCTACAAGTCTAGTTGATCTAGTGTATTCTTCTTGTCCTAAAATCCACATGCGATAGTTAAGCGATTGAAGAAAAGTAGACATACAATTTTTCCAAAAATCAAAAGGGATGTTATCAAATAAAGGTGGTCTAGTGATCGAATACCCTTCAGGTGTGTTACAGTTTCAAAAAGTAACCATGTTTATTTTCAAAAAGTTGTCTAAACCTTAATTTTTGAAAGTAGGCTCTTATACCACTTAAAAGTCCATGTAGGTTGCTAAACTTAATAAAATTGTCCCAATGCTAACCAAGAGGGGTGGGGGGGTGAACTGGTAATTTAAAATTCTCTTGATAAATAAAAAAAAATCATTATAAGATTTTATCACAATTTAATTTTTGCAAAATAAACTTTTCAACCATAAAATTAACAGTGAAGAAAATTTAAAATGAGGTGAAAATAAAAACAAAAGAACATAGAAATTTATAGTGGTTTGAGGCAACTAGAACTACATCCACTCCATGAAGACTCCCTCTTTAGGTATTGCACTATACAAAAGTGACTCTCCTTTTGCTCCCACAGTAAGGTGGAGAAGCCCTTATAATTAACCTCTCTTTCACCAATCCCTACTGCGGCAAAGTACCATCATCTTTTCATACCCTCTTAGTATTGGCAGAGAACCGACATCCTTTCACACCCTCCTAGTGTCGGTAGAAAGACAGAGTCCTTTCAAACCCTCATAGTGTTAGTAGAGAACTATCATTCTTTCACACCCTCCTAGTGTTGACATAGAATCAACATCCTTTCACACCCTGCTGGTGTTGCCAAAGAACTGTCATCCTTTCACATCGTCCTGGTGTCGGCTGAAAACTGGCGCTTCTCTAAAGATCTTTTCTCAAGCGTATTCAAAAAAGAAAAGAAGAGATTTGACAAATTTATAAATATATCCTCTCCTTTGGGAAACCATCTGAACCCTTCACAAATTTCACTTGCAAATTCTCTCTTTCCACACTCACGAAGAAAGCATTCTCACTCTTTCTCTCAAAGAAAATATGAAGAAGAAGTTATCACAGTCAGTTTTTAAGGGCCTTATATGTGAAAGACATGAAAAATTGTCCAAAAAACTAAAATATTCAATTTGATCGTCCATGATCATACAATATGATTATACATCATACATACGATTAGTACAAAAATTCCTTATACGATCCTGTATGAATTTGTTTCATACTCTTATAGTCATACGTTTGAACTTCCATTATGCAATACAATCAATTCAAAATTAAACCAAATCATTCGGTATGATTTTGTATGAACTAGTTTTGTACACTAGATAGTGAACTGTACTAACCTTATATCATATTGTATAATCTATTTTAATCAAATCATGCTTCATTCTTTTTTTTTTTTTTTGAAGAAAGACAATGGCTAAAATATTTATTAAGACAAGCAACCTACTTACACATTACAACCATAACTTGATTCCTCCTTTAATAATTCACAAAACATAGGAGGAATCTTATTAAAAGAAAAGACATCCCAATAAAATTCACTCAAGAGAGCATAGCTAGCACAAAGGTTTGCTAGCTTATTACAATTCCTCTCCACCTAATTAAATAAAATGAATTTGTGATTCTTTAAAAATACTAACGCATCTCTCCACTTACCTCCCAAGTCTTGCAAATACTTGATAACATTAAAGTTATCACATACTTCTATAAAGATTCCTTGATAATCATGCATCCAATCTTTGGCAATTTCTTTTCTAAACCAAATAGAGAAAAGCTCTAGATCTCAAATATCCCAGTGTATACATGAGTGCCCATACGCCAAAAGAAATCTTCCTTTACTGTCTCGTACAACTCCTCCAACTCCAGCTTTGTACGTTTGAAGCAGTGATGCATCCACATTAATTTTTATCCAATTGGGGGGAGGGGGGTACCAACGATCTGACACTCCAGAGGACTGATTCATACCCCAGTGTCCCAATTTTCCTTGAGCCATAAAGGAAATAGAAGCCATACTTACATTATATGAAGCTATGAACATTGAACAATCCTCTTTCCCTCAATGAATTAGTTTGTTTCTAGACTTCCATGTAAGGTAAACCGCATTGTAGTAAATATTGATCATAAAGCCTTTTGATTTGTAACCCTTTTCCATCCATTCCCAACAAGTATTGAAAGAGTCAAACTGTTGAAAACCAAAGCCACCTTTATTTAAACATTCAATGACTTCTCTTATTTTCACAAAATTAATTGTGATATGATCACAATCTTCCGACCGACCACATCGTCTTGGAAAACTATGATTGTCTTGTAGTCTTCTTTGATATAAGAAATAATAGGTAGGGATTGCATTATTGAATAATCTCCACCAAAAAACTTCTACACGTGGTCTCAGCTTTATCTTCTTTAAGCATTGCCAATAAAAGCAGTCCTACTCCTGCATAAACTTGTTTTTATAAACCAGAGCTGAAAACAAGCAGGCCAAGTTCTATTGAATTATCTCCAAGTAATATCTGTCTTGATTTGTGTGAATTTCCACCAAAATGATGATTTTTATAAGCTCTTCTCCAAATCTTTGTTTGAGCTTAGATACATCCCACTCACCTTCTGTAATCAAGCAATCCACCATTTCCTCTCCTTCGTATGGAATTGAGCAACAGTAGGCTAGCTATTCAAAATTTTGTCCAGTAACCAAATATCATCAAGGATACTGATGGAAGCACCATTTGCAACTCCCCATTTAGAAATAAATTTAAGAGCTTTCTTTCCACTTGATAGTATTTTGCTGGTTAAAGAAGAACCAATTCCATTTACAGAATCGTGCATCAACATGCCATATTTTGGATTTAGCATTATGTACAGCAATGAATCTCTCTCTTGAGTGACCCTCCAAGATAGTTTTTCTCTTAAAGCATCTACATTCTCCACACAAGAACGGGTTCATCTTCCACCCAGTCTTACTGTTTTACACAAATTACTCCAATTTACATAGTGAAACCCTAATCTACCATTCTATTTATTCCAGATAAAATCATGACAAAGCTTGTCGACATCTTTAAGAATGCTTTTTGGAACAAGTGAGTGAGTGTAATAGAAGTTGGGTATAGATAACAACACCGTTTTGATCAGTAAAATTTTCCCAGCCAAAGAGAGTTGTTTACTTCCTCAGATACCCGTCAACTTCACTGCTTTCTCTGTAATAAATTGAAAATATGCTGCTGCCAACCTCCTTAATACCAATTTAACACCCAAATACCGAAAATTCTTTTACCACCTTAAAGCCCATTATTTTTTCAATGATCTTCCTCCTTCTCTTCACATGTTTACCAAATAATATTATAGGTTTTCCCAAGTTTATCCTTTGGTGTGTCCAGTGATAGAATTCCGTCAATGCACCTTTGATTTATTTAACGTCTTTGACATTTGCATGAGAAAATATGATAACGTCATCTGCATAAACAAGATGAGACACCTTTGGCATATTCCAGCCAAGTTTGATACCCAATTCAATATCACTTTGCATAAAACGATTGGTGAGAAGTTGTGAGCATAAAATGAATAAAATTGGTGAAAGCGGACATCCCTGACAAAACTCGCTCTCAGCATAAATCCAGTTGGACATCTTAACATTGATGATTAATGAGAATTTCGGATGCACTACACACTCCATTATCCACTTAGAGAAGTTTTGAGGAAACCCAAAGTATTCTAAAATCTTTTCAAGAGTGTTCCATCTCATGCTATCATATGCTTGTTCTAAATCCACTTTGAATGATACCAATCCTTTCAATGATCTAGAACTCTTGAATTTCTGAATTGGTTCTTGTGCTACAAGGATATGGTCACTTAATGATCTGCCATTGATCATGCAGCCTGCTCCACCAAAAAAAGATTATGAATCACCGTTTTCATTCTATTCAATAGAATTCTTGCTACAACTTTATATATAGATCTACACAAGCTAATTGGTCTATAATTGCTGGGTACTGAAGGACCTAAGATATTTGGAATAAAAACTAATAGTGTCTCCTTCCATTCATCAATCATTCTACCAAAAGGGAAGAAGTAGTTCACTGTATTCAAGCAATCCAACTTTATTATATGCCAAAAAGATTTCATGAAGGAATACGAAATTCCATTATTTCGAGGAGATATACTATCAGCTGAATGTAAGACAACCAATTCCAATTCTTCCATAGTCAATTCTTTGATTAAACTTTCCTTATCCTTCTCTTCAATAGAATTGTTAGGATCAGGCTATCCATTAATATCACCTATCCTTCTATTCCATTTTCCTTTGAAGAACTCTAAGAAAATTTCATTGATCTTATCTTGATCCTTAGTAATAATACCAGCAACATCTTTAAATTTACAAATTAAATTTGCATTCCTAGCAGAAGCAAAAGTATGAAAAACATTGGAGTTAGTGTCTACCTTCTTTAGCCACTTGATTTTTTATCTTTGTTTCTACCATGTGTTTAGCCGGGCCAAGATAGTGTTCAGCTCTCCAATACACGAACGAAGCTCCAGTATTTCATCCTCTGACAGCCATCCAACATTTGCTTCCTTATACTATAATTCCATAATTCTTGATTTTAGAATATATTTTTGCTGTTCAAATTCCCTGAATTGAAGGATGTATGGATCTCGGACAAATGCCTGATTAAATGGCCTACTTTTGTGGCTATTTTTGAAGATGAAAATTCAACTCTTGATTACTTTATTCAAGATGGTAGGTGGAATAGGGAGAAGCTTCTCCTATTTTTTGGGAAAGAACTGGTGAAACTAATCTGCAACATTCAGATTTGTAAAGATTCATAATCAGATTATATGGAACTGAAAAGGAAAATTTTTGGGAAATCACTTTCGTCTATGATAAGAGAAGAATCTATAAAGGAATTAGCTTTGGTGGATCACAATGCTTGGATTCACAAGGTGAAAATGAATGCAAATATTTAGCTATTCATTTGGAGATTGAGCAAAGAAGCAATTCCAACAGCAGATTTCTTGAAGAGAAGAAAGTTAAGCAGCCGTAACCTCTGTCCTAGAGGTTGCGGGGAGGTGGAGGATGTAGATGATGTTACTTCAAAATGCTCAAAGCTAATTGAAGTTATCCTTAAGTTAAGGAATTGGGGGTTTCCTGTTCTGATTTTCTGTTCATTTCAGCAATGTTTGATTGAGTTCAAATTATTGTATGAAGATAATAATTTGTTGGTGAAGTTATATTTTGCTTTGCTCTGGTTTTCTTGGAATAACAGGAATATGACAAAACGTGGGAAGATTGAAGATAGTGTTTCAACAATTGTAGTAAATGTGATTAGCTTTGTGAGTATGGATAAACTAAGCAAGGATATCTCAGATTACTGGGACGCTGGTCGGTCCATGGGATTGTCTTACAAATTCTAGCATCCTCCTCCACCCGAGTGGTATAAAATAAATGTAGATGCTGCATTGAAGAATGACTATGAAGCAAGTATAAGAGGCATTGTCCAAGACATCAGGGGAAGATTTATATTGGCATTTGGCTTTCATGGAATACATTGGGATATATCCCAGGTAGAACTCTTAACATTCAGCTCTCTTAAGGAGGTTTTGAAGGATTGTTTACTTGATGCTAAAGGTATTATTTTGGAAGGAGACAATAAGAATGTGATCCTATTTCTTCAAAAATTGTATAGCAAAGAGAAGGAAGTAGGTGGAAGCATAGTACATGATGATTTCTCATTCTTAAATAATTAGAATAATGTCATTTTTCATTATGTTGGTAGAAAATGTAACATGATAGCCAATTATTGTGCTAACCTTGCTTTTTCTTTTGATTTCATCTAGAATTTCTTTTGTGAGAGATCACTTCCTTCTTCTTTTGTTCATCTTGTAAAGGAGGAAAGTGATAGAGTAAATAACTCTCACTAGTTTGCACCTAGACTTTATTTTGGTTGAATTTTAATGCATTTTGCATTCCTTCAAAAAAAAATCCCTGAATTTAGCTTTGCTCTAGCGAAACAGGGCTTTTAATGATCTTCGGAACTTGATGTTTAGTGTTTTAGCATAATTCCCTCTATTACACTTCCTCCACACAGCTTTAACCACACCCATAGCAGCTGGGTATGAAGCCCACACTTCTTCAGACCTCATGATCCTGTCTGATGCAAAGTTCCAATCCAAAAAATCAAGTAGAATTGGATAATGATCAGATGCCACACTGGATAAATGTCTCACTACCAATCGGTTGGCCTTCAATGCAGATGGATTGACAAAACAATGGTCCAACCTCTCCAAAATTCTAGAATTACCATCTTTGTTATTGCACCAAGTAAATCTTGGTCCCATAACATTCACTTCATGAAGATCATTTTTAGTTAAGAACAAACTCATTTCCCTTGAGCCTTGAGAGAAACAAAAAGGTCTTCCTCCTCTCTTATCTTCTTTATACAACACACAATTAAAATCACCTCCAACTACTAAGGGATAGATATTAGAATTAAATTCCTCTAACTTGTCCCAAAGCAGCCTTCTATGAACTGCATCTTTTTTGCCATATACAATAGCTATTATCCATCTCCTCATATTCAAAATATCACCTATGATAACTTGCCTTGAAGAAAATAAGCAATAAAAGGATGCCATTTTGGACTTCCACAATACCAATATAACTCCAAAAAGGCCATCAGTAGGAACTTGAGCAAACTCCTTATCCTTACCAATAAGAATTTAAATTTTAGATTTACTGAAAATAGAGACTTTTGTTTCCAAAAGTCCCACAAAAATTACCTTGCTATTTTTCACCGATTCCTTCAAATATTGAGAAGCATGTTGTTTCCTTACTCCTCTACAATCCCAAAAAATAATAGAATCCATTATCGAACAAGAGGGGAAGAGATCCCCATCTTCTCCTTTACCTCCTCCATTTTCCTTCCTCTTTGCAAAATTTTTATAGGGCCAAGGCTTCTGAGTTCCTTTGCCAGCTTAATCTTAGTATTAGAAGAACTATCATTTTTGGTTCCATCCATCATGTTTTCTTCACAACCATTAGTATTATATTCTCCTTCATCTACTGAATTTGCTGAATCTGGTGTAAAATTTCTTTATAACTAATAACCTCCCGAGAACCTGCTGGAACGAAGCCTTCTTCAATAACCTGGAGTTCCCCTTCCTCTCCCAATTTGCTGAGAATTGAAAATTTGTTTGGTTCTGAAATTAATTCAGCCTCAGCTTCAGAATCCTTTAACTTCTTAGACTTTTACATACCAGATTTTGCATCCACCCTATCAACCAATTCCATAGCCTTATTACCATCCATGCTTCCAGGATCATTAAACTTATTTTCCCTAAATTCTTTCCTTTTCCCTTGATTACCATTATAATTGCTTGTATTTCTGTCTCCAACATTCTTTTTTTCCATAAAATGATATCCCTTTAAACTCTTTCCTGCCATAACTGACGTGGATTCAAGGACCATAACCGACAATTCCTTTGAAGGCTTTTCTGTTGTTTTTTCTCTATTCAGTTGAACATTTTGTTCCTTCACATTGCAATTATCTTCTACCTCAGCTTCTGAATTCTTGCCCATGACCATCTCAGGACACTTGTTTTGGTCATGTCCAATCTTATCACAACCAAAACAAATATTAGGGATCCTTTCATATTCAATACTTTGGAAAAATCTTCCCGATTTACCTTCAACCCAAATGCCAAGTGGAAGAGGATATTTAAGATGGATGTGGACACAAATTCTAGCAAATTTGCATCACACCAATTGGAACATGTTTTCATCCAGCAGATACAATTTTCCTATTTTTGAGACAATTCTACAAACATTTGTAGGATCCCAATAATGTAGAGGCAGGTTTGGCATTCTCACCCATACAAGTGCTGTCAAGCCCTTCAAGGAGCTCGAGGAGAAGGACTGGCTCCATTTGTTTACTCTAATAATGTTCCCTTTCACTTACTATGGACCATTGGCAAGAATAGAATCTACAGCTTCTTCATTTTCAAACAAGCACAAGCTCCATCCTTTACTGAGCCAAGTTGAATTAAACTTGCCCAGTTGCAACCACTGTCTTTTTAATTCAGCAATCACTATAAATTGAGGAATATTTTCCCAAAAAACTTTCACCACCAACACATTTTATAACGCCTTGGTATTCTTCTATACTTTCTACTTGCACAGTTGTACTGTCATACCATCCTCTGAAATGTAGTTATCAAAATTCCAGTTAGACTCTGAAATCCATTTGTAGGATTTCTTCTACAAAGTATTGAGTATCCCATTCCCAGATTGCTCTAAGATTGAACAATCTCCTGCATCCTTAAAATCAGGAGCTACTTAATTTATCTCCCCCGATACATATTGGCGATCCAAGTTCAGGTCTTCTCTTCCTTCCAACATCCCATTCTTATTTCTATGATCAACAAAAATTTCTTCTTTTGATTTCTCCTAGTTTTTCTCTTTCTCCAATTCAAATAACATAGAATCAACCACGATAGCTGGACTTATATTCTAAAATTCATGAACTAGTCGCTCTCCTTGATTTCCTCCAAAATCAATACACCCTTTCCTTTCCCAATCACCAGTTTTGATTTTACATTAAAGAGGCCTCCTTCATTAATAACAAAGGGCTTGGAATACATAGATGAATACCTAGCTCCATTGCTTCCAGTCTTTGCCAAAGCTCCCATCTTTAAATCTCCAAAAATAGGCGGAGAATTATTAGCCAATAATATCTTTTGCGTTTTAGTTGAAGATCTTCGATCACCTCTTAGACAACCGTCGATAATAGGTCGGCGATCATCCGCCGCCATCAGTGGCTGCAACACCTACCGCCAAATAGAAATTTGAAATTCAATTTTCTCTCTCTACATACCCGGACCTTCTATCTCTACCGCCAAACATAAATTGAAAAACTCAATTTCCATTTCTTGGGATTCCTGATTGCAATTCAATATGAAAATAAATGTCTTCTCGGGATCCCTGATTGAGATTTCAGTTTTCTCTCTCTACAAATCATGTTTCATTTAATATGAAAATAAATGAGTCTATTTCATACTCTGGAAGTCAATTGTACGAACCTATGATTCTACAGTAATAACAGTTCAAAAAATTTACCTTTTCATATGGATGAAATGATACACATAAATTTCATACTCTAGACATCGTCAATATGAACCTATGATCATATAGTATAAATAGTTCAAAAACATTTTGAGTTCATTCGGGATGAATTGGTATGTATCAATTTTGTACTCTGGATAATGTCTGTACAAAGGTAACTTCATATAATATAAACAATATTTAAGAAATTTTCTAAGCATGATTTGATTAACTGCTTTTTAGAGAAACACTCATGTTAAATCATCGCATAATATCCAAAATAGTATAATATGATTAGTTTTAAAAAAATTCAAATTTTTACACTCCCCTAGTGTGTGTACACGGTTTCCTAATTACAATCACACTCTCTCAGATTCAAGAAAAATATAAAATGTATATACTTCAAATATAATAAACCTTAACCTAATCTGTTTTGAAGTCTTTAGAAGTCTAAAGCATTATTTCCCTGAAACATTAGTGCATATAAACAACAAAAGCAATATTTTCATAATATGTTAGGAGAAATAGTAAACAATATAATAAGATAATTGAATCATAAAAAACACACATGATATAAAAATATAATTATGAAAACTAAGTTTCAATAGTCATTCTTCGTTTGGTATGAACATGGACAACCCCATTTCCTACTCTTTGAGTCTTTTGTATAAACTCTATTTCATACAGTACAATCAGTTAAAAAAAAAGGTGTTTATATGGGATAAATTTTACGCACCCATTTTGTACTCTGGCTGTTATTTGTATAAACTCTACTTCATATAGTATAATCAATTTAAGAAATGGTGAATTTAAACAGGATGAACTGGTATGTATCCATTTCATTATGTAGACATCATTTATATAAGTCCAACTTTGTGCAGTATGAACACTTCAAAGGAAAAAATTTATAAGGCATGATTAGATTAACTTTGTTTTATAGGAACTATTATGTCAAATTATCGTGTATGATTCAAGAATCATACAGTATGATTAGATTTAAAAACTTAGGTCTTGACTCACTCCCTAGTATGTGTTTGAAAGGTTATTCAATAACAATCACACTCTCTTAGACTAAAAAAAGTACATAGTTAAATTATAAGAAACCCTAATCTAATCTATCTTGAAGTCTTCGACAGCCTGGAGTATGATTTCCCTAAAATGTTAGTACACACAAACAACACAATATATATATATATATATATATCATACTGTATGAATTTTTTTGTATTGTATAAATTCTATAACAAGTACATGGTATTTTTTGAGTTAAGCATACGAGCCTAAATTTTTTAATGTATATTGTGCAATATAATGTAGTCATCATCTATCCGATTTGTGATATTTTGTTTGTAAGATTGTGGAAATTTTTCAAAGGTAGTTATTTTTTGTTAGATCATACGTACGAAGTAGTATTTTTGTAATTCTGTGTTGTGCTTACTCTTGAGATTTTTGTACTTGTTGTGAGATGTTTCTTATAATTTAATATGTTGGTTTCTTCAGGTTGTGGTTCTTTTGTTTATAGTATGATATAATATTTATGTGTTTCAAATGTTAAATGGAATGATGTTTTGACTTGAATTGAAATTACACTTCTTGAATTGGTTAAGTTTATAGAAACAAATTATTTGTAGTTGATCTCTAAAATAAAAATTTAATCTCTCAAAATAATAAATTAAATTATTTGTAATGTAGATTAAAATATCACTTTGATGTTCTTATAGACAAATTCCATTTAGCTATAATTGTTGCAAAATATATGTCTTTTTTATTTTTATTTTTTTTCAATTGTTTATTTTTGTTAATTATTGGATTTTGTTTTTAAGATTTATTGATACCAAAAGTTCAAAAATATATGAAGATGCATAAAGCGTGCCAAACATGAAAAGATGCACAACATGTGTCAATAGTATAGGAAGATGTGTAATGTTCGCCAAAGTGAAAAGAGGGACAAAATTAGCCAAAATTGAAAAGATGCTCAAAGTGTGCCACAAACAATTGAAAAGATGCATACTGTCACCAATTGAAAAATTCATACTGTTCTTTCCTTTATCATTCTATCTCTTATGTAAATTCATATAACTGGAAATAGTCTTCACTATTGAATCATAAACTAATTAATCTTTATTTCAACATTTTTGCAATAATTATTTTTATTTGATTTGCCTATAATGAACAGTGAATCAATTTAACGTTTCTTACCTTAGTTATTCTTTGTTTCAAAATTTGTAATTTTTTTTAGCATTATGAAGTTTATGTTGTATTTGCAATTAGTTTAAAATCTTCTTCTTCATCAACTATTTTATTTTATCCATAAAAACTTATCTTTTTAAGTTGTACTTTCGATTTTGTTATTGTCAAAAGGGGGAGTCATTAGTTATTGTTAGTTGTATTGTTCACGTTTATCATGATTATCTGTTGTGTAATTTTTGTGTTGAGTGTATTATGTTATTGTGTGTGTTTTTGTTGTGTTCTTTTTGTTGAAGTTTTTATTTCTTTGGTTGTATTGTGTTTGTTTAATTTTTTGGGTATTTTTAATTTGTTGTTATGGTTGTTGAATCTAGTAAATTCTTCCAAAATTGTTAGGAGATAACTACACATTTGAACAATAATGTTTGAAATCATCAAAACTTTATAAGTTGCCAAAAATGTAATGCATGCAAATAGCAACTATCTTAACAATGGTTTTAATTTTTATTGAAATATCTTGTTTTAAATTGAATGTTCATTTAGGGGGAGCTTAAGATAAAAATTGGCTTAAGTGTTAACTCAAAAAATGAATATTTTGCCATCTTCAAGAAGGGGGAGAATGTTGCAATTTAGTTTTCAAAACTATGTTTCTATAATATGTGAGTTTTTTATTATATAGAAATAAACCGTGTTGATTATTATTTCTCCAAACATATATTGGAAAAATTTTATTTGTGTTATTTATGTGTACTAAAATTTCTGGGAAATCATACTCCAGACTGTCGAAGACTTTAAGCCATATAGATTAAGATTTCTTGTAATTGAAGTTTGTACTTTTTCTATTTTTCTTGAGTCTAAGAGAGTGTAATTGTAATAGGATAACCGTGAACTCACACACTAGGGGAGAGAAAAAACTTTTATTTTTAAAACTAATCATACTATATGATTATTGAATCATACTGGATGATTTGACATGATAGTTCCTCCAGAACTAAATTAATCAAATCATGAATTGAAAAATTCTTTTGAATTATTTATCTTGTATGAAGTTAGATTCAAATA
The DNA here is from genome assembly GCF_001605985.2 of Dendrobium catenatum. Taxonomy (NCBI): domain Eukaryota; kingdom Viridiplantae; phylum Streptophyta; class Magnoliopsida; order Asparagales; family Orchidaceae; genus Dendrobium; species Dendrobium catenatum. Next base: position 153,994 of record NW_021394407.1, read on the forward strand.
GATGACCTCCAGAGTACGAAATGGATATGTACCTATTTGTTTCAAATAAATTCATCATTTCTTAAACTAATCATATTGTATGAAGTAATTTTTGAATAGATGATGTCAAAGGTATAAAATGGGTGCATACTAGTTTATACCATACGAACAACTAAATTTTCTGAACTGTTCGTACTGTATGAACTTGGGTTCATACAGATGACATCCATAGTATGAAATGGGATCATCCATGTTCATAACATATGTTGCATGATTTGTTTAAATAGTTCGTATTCTTTGATATTAAGTTTATACAAAATCATACCAGACCAACTTGCTCAGTTTTGAATAATTCATACTTTATGCTATTAGTTCGTATACACGACTTGCATAGTATGAAATCAGGTTTGTACAAGATTGTACATAAATTTTTGAACTATTCATGCATACAAAGTATGATCGTACTGTACGATCCAAGTACTTACAACTTGAAATTCTTAGTTTTTTAGAAAGTTTTTTCTTATCTTTCATATATAAGTGTCATGAAAAATTGACACTAAGACTTCTTCTATGAATTTTCTCTTAGGAGTGATAGAGAGAGTGTTTTGGGAGAGTGTTTGAGAGTGAGGGTTGAGAGATCTTGCAAGTGGAAATTGTGAAGAGTTAACAAGGTTGCCGAAATGGGAGGATCTATTTATATGTTCTTCAAATCTCTACCATACTTCTTTGAAGACTCTTGAAAGAAGACCCTTAGAGTAAACATGATACTCTGCCATCACCAGGAGGGTGAAAAAGGATGTTGGTACTCTGCCATCACCAGGAAGGTGAGAAAGGATTTTAGTACTCTTCCATCATCTAGAGGGTGAGAAATAATGTTGGTACTCTGCCATCATTAAGAGGGTGAGAAAGGATGGTAGTACTCTGCTGCATCGGGGTTGTTGAAAGAGAGGTTATTATAAGGGCTTCTCAGCCTTACTATGGGAGCAAAATGAGATCACTTTGATATGGTGCAATACCTGAAAAAGTCTTTAGAGAGTGGAACAAGACTTCAGGGAGTGGACGTAGGTCTAGTTGGACCAAACCACTATAAAATTTGGTGTTCTTCAATTCCTTTATTTTATTGCATTTTTATTTTCTGCACATTTACTTTGAGTGGTTGAAAATTGATTTTGAGAAAATTTATCATTGTGCTAAAGATCTTAAATAAATTTTCTAAATTAATAAGAAATTTTTTAAAATTACCAATTCTCCCCCCTCTTGGTTAGCCTTAGGTTAAATCTATTTGATTCAACAACCTATTTTAACTTTCGAAGATTCCTTAGCTTAGTAGAAAATTATAAATAGAGCCTTTATGACTTAGTCTGATAAATTAGATATTGACCTAACATCTCCTTGTTCCATTCTTTTTTTTTTTAAATGAATGCATAGAGCAATTTTATTCAATAAAGAGAGATACAAATAACTAAGTGATATAACCACAATCACATTCCTCCTTTGACATAGAAATAAAGAGAAGAGGAATCTTATTATCACCTAAATCTTCTGAAAAAAATCTAAAGAACGACCATAGTTAGCACAGAAATTCACTAACTTATTACAATTTCTTTATGTAAAATGAAACAAAACTTGATTTAAATCATAGAGGAAAGAGAAATCTTCAATTTTAACATGCTTCTCCTTGACCATCTCCTTATTGAAATTCCTTTGAACAAAATTGATCACATTCTGGTTGTCTCCTTCTATAATGATACCCTTCAATTCAAGCATCCAATCCATTATGATGTTCCTTATGGACAAAATAGACAAGAGCTCCACTTGTGTTGAATCCCAATGCATATAATTGACTCCAAAAGCACATAAAATGTGCTCTTATGTCTCTAAGGACTCCTCCCACTCCAACATTATAATTGCTTTCTAAAGAAGCATCAATGTTGAGCTTAATCCATTCGGGTGGAGGGGGACACCAAAAAGAATAAGACAGCTTTGATAGATGATTAGAATCCTAGTGATCCAAACTTTGATTAAGACTATGTGATGTAGAGGTCATGCTTAAGGCGTTAGTAGAAATAACTTATAAAATATCTTCTTTACCTCCATGCACTATCCTGTTTCTACTCTTCCAGGTGAAATAAACTATAGTACAATATAAATTCCTGATGAATGGATTGAGATTAGCATAAAATTTTAGTCCTGAATAGCAGCCCTCTAAGGAACAGAAATCTAGTACAATGAAGCCTCATTTCCTGAGCAAATTAAAGATCTTTGTTAATTTCAAGCATTTAACTGCAATATGCTCAGAATTTTCCAACAACATACATCCTCCGAAACATTCTTTATGGTCCAGCAACCTTCTATATGATAAAAAATGATTTGATGGAAGAGCATTGTTCATCAAACGCCATAAAAATAGATTTATACTGGGCTTTTGCTTCAGTTTCTTACACCAACACCAGTGAGAATCTTCATCACCATCTCCACCTAATTTCTGAGCAATCAAAGCATAGATTGAATATCCTGAACATTTGGCAACGAGCTCCATACGGTCTATAATTAACTATGGGAAAATTTGAACTTCCATGATAACATCTACCAGCTGGTGTCCAAAGAAGCTCAGTAGTTGAGATTCATCCCATTCTCCATTTCGTATGCAAAAATCTTGCTTTAAATCTTCAATTAATTCTATAGAAAATGTAGGCCATTTTAATAATGATTTGTTAAAAATCCACGTATCATTTAAGATACTAATCTTTTAACCCGTGGCAACCTTCCTTCTCACTAGAGACTTGAAACCAGAAATGATAACTTTCCATGTTGAAGAATAGTTCTTCTTAGCTTCATAAGTCCACATTCGGTTATCATACTTAGCAATAAGAATTCTATTCAAAAGAGAACCAGGATTAGAAACGAGATTCCATGCAAATCTAACCCTCAAAGGACTTGCTTTGCTAGCCACCGAAGGCACACCATGTCCCCCCAACTTGATCCGGATACACAACTTCTTCCAAAAGACATAATATAAGAATTTACTCCCATCTTGCTTGTTCCATAAAAATTCCCTACACATTCTATCCAACTCATTCAAGACTCCCTTAGGGACTAAAGAATGAGAAGATAAGAAAGTAGCAAGAGAAAGGCCGACATAACAAGTAGCAATTTTCCAGCTAGAGAGGTGAAACGATTACCCCATACATTCAATTTACCAACTGCCTTCTCCAACAGAAATTGAAAATTTGAAACTTTCAACCTTCTTAAAGCAATCTTGATGCCAAGATACATTATTTCTTTCACCACTTTAAAATCCAAAATTCTTGAAATGGATTTCCTTCTAGACATCATAATCGATTTGGCAAAGATAATATAAGATTTTTGGAGATTAACTTTTTGACCCATCTAACTGCTATAGTCTTTCAATAATTTACAAATCTTCCTTTCTTTGTTAGGATAAGCCTCCAAAAAGAATATGATGTCTCCAGCATACCACAAATGAGAGATTTTATCCATGCTAGGAGCGATTTAAATTCCTATGTTAGAACCTCTCTGAGCAAGTGCATGAGAAAGCAATTGGGAACATAAAATAGATAAATAAAGCGACAAGGGACAACCTTGTCTAAAACCACATCTAGCCTCAATCCACATTGAATTATTCCCGTTGATTGAAATAGAAAACTTTGGATCATACACACATTGAAGAAGAAGATTAGAGAATTCCATGGGAAAGCCCAATACCTACAGAGCTTGCTTAAGTGTAGACCAACCCATGCTGTCATAAGCTTGCTCCATATCAATTTTGATTTCCATAAGCCCTTTTGAAGAATTAGAAAATTTAAACTTGTTGAACAATTCTTGAGCAAGTAATATATGATCAGAAATTGAGCGCCCTTTTATAAAAGTAACTTGTTCTTCTGATATAATCTTAGGAATGATGTAATAAATCCTATATAAAAGCATCTTAGCCACGATCTTGTAAACAGACAAACAAAGTCTAATAGCCTAAAGTTGGAAGGAAAAGTTGGATTTTTAATTTTTTGAATGAGGACCACTAATGTTTCCCTCCAATTGGGACACATGATGCCCTTCTTGAAAAAGCCATTAAAAGCCTTCCACATGTCTTCTTCAATAATAGACCAATATGCTTTAATGAAAGAGTATGAGATACCATCAATGCTTGGGGAGATGTTTGCTTCTAAATTAACCAACACTCTGTCCAAGTCCACTTTGGTGAAATCAACCAACAAGAAAATTCTATCCACATCATTCAGAACATGAATAGGATCTCGCCATCCTTCAAGCTTACATTTCTATCTTTCCATTGTCTTTGAAGAAACTAAAGAAAATCTTTTCAACCTATTTAGGATATTCTACCCAATCTTCTTGACTATTTTTGATTTGATGTATCCAATTGCCATTTCGTCTTCCTGTAGTGTAAGCATGAAAAAACTTTGAGTTGGAGTCTCCATCTGCAATCCACTTCACCTTAGCCCTTTATCTCCACCATGTGTTAAGACGTCTAAGAGTACAATTCAGTTCATGGACTTTAGATTTAAGCAAAAGTAACTTTTCTTCTGATAACCCGCCTAGCTCAGCTTCTTCCTCTTGAAGTTCTAAAATATCCTTCTTCAGATCCTCTTTCAAGGTTGCAAGACTTTGATGCTTTGACCTGCTCCAGAAAAAAGAGCCCTCAAATCTCTTTTGAACTTCAAATTCAAGACTTTAGCTTCATCACCGTAAGCAACTTTTACCCAAGAATTAGAAACAATACCTGCTGAAGCAGGGAATGAAGGCTAGATTGCTTCATATTTTAAGAGCTTGTTTTTTCGAATATTAGTAGGAAGAATATTAATCAAGATTGGACAATGGTCTGAAGTTATTCTAGCAAGATGGCGAACAAAAGTTATTTTAAGAATCTCCAAAGCAGTCGTGTTTAAAAGGAAACGATCCTACCTCTCCAATATATGTGCCCCACCTCTCTTATTTCTACACAAAGTATATTTTAGACCAATACTCTTCAAATCATGAAAGTAACATGAGACTATAAACAAACTCATTTCTTGAACTATTGTAATAGAGAGAACTTCTTCTCCCCTATTTTCTCGTCTTGAGATAACATGCAATTAAAGTCACCTCCCACAATGGAGGGAAGATTATAATTTGAAAGAACTTCTAGTTTACTCCATAAGCTTCTTCTTCCTAGATGATCTATACTAGCATAAACTGTAGAGATAAGACACACTCCTTTATTAAAAATTTGAAATTCCCCAATAACAACTTGGGACAAAGCTTCTAAAACCGAAAAGGAAGCTAAATCCTTCCTCCAACATACCAATATTCCTCCAAATAAGCCATCTAAGGGAAAAAGAAAAAAATCCCAATTGCTACCAATCAATTTACTACATTTAAATGTATTTATAGGCGAGATCTTAGTTTCTACAAGCCTAACAAAAAAGATATCAAAATCTTTCACAAACTCCTTCAGATAATAAGAGGCTTCACTCTTCCTATCCCCCCTACAATTCCAAAAGGTGATAGAAGACATTTAAAGATAAGAATTGGGATTACTTCCTTTCCTACCTCTCGATGACTTGCCACCTTTCTATTATGCTGGAGGATATTAGTATTTCCTAAAGAATTAAGTTCTTTTAAAAGCTTGCCTTTCTCCCCTCCATTGGATGCTCCCAACTTAATAATTCCTGAAAGAGTTGGTTTAATGTAATCTTCAAAAACCTCGCCCTCTTCTATGTCTTCAACTGGAACCAAAGAACTAGTCGGTTCCACATTTACAATAACTTCTTCATCACAGCAATTTTGAAGAATATTAAACATATTATTGACCTTGATAGAATCAGAGTTAGCAACCACCTGAACTTGTGCGAACTCATTGGTAGAAACTGAATGCCCCTTCATCTCCAAAGTCTCAGCCTCTGGCAGAACTTCATCTGGAGCAGCAACATTATGATTTTCAACTTCTGGTTGAGAATCAATTTCCTTTTCATTTCCAGATGAGTTATTAACTATGTGACTGACAACATCTCCTTGAGATTTCTTGACATACATAGGAACTTTCTTAATATGATTGAATTTGAATTCAACATTAGAATGAATAAACCTCTTCCCTGTTGGTTTGAATCTTCATCTACCTTTATGATTCATGTGTACCATGGTCCATATGAAGTATCATTGCACTCAACTGGGAACATTCCATCTGAGACTCCTCTAATAGAAACCTTTAGATCTTTAGCAGTTTGAACATTATCCTTCACCATACAATCATTAATGAAATGGCCCAACTTCCCACATTCAAAACAAAATGTAGAAATTTTTTCATATTCAACCTTTTGGAAAAAATGGCCATCAGTCCATCAATCCACACTCTCAATGTAAATTTCTCAACAATAGCCATTTATACGCAAACTCTAGCAAACTCATTCCACCCCCATCGAAACATATTTTCGTCAATCCACATTGGGGTGCCTAACATGGATGCAATTCTAGCAACATTTTCTTCATCCCAACATATTAGCTGAAGGTGTGGCATTTTGACCCATATTGGAGACGTCAGTCCCTTCAAAGAGTTTGGTGAGAAGTGAGAAGACCACCTATCTATGCCCACCACATGACCCTTCACGTACCAAAGGCCACGAACTAAAATGTTATCCACTGCCTCTATTGATGAGAATGAGCACAACACCCAGCCTATCCCAAGTGAAGTTAGGTGGAATTTGCCAAATTGCTTCCACTGCCAACAACATTCTTTAGTTATCAGATAAATCAGAACATTACTTTGAAAAACTTTTAGCACAATAGATTTTTGAAGCTTTGCTAAGTTTTCCATCACCCCAGGCTCAAAAAGCTTAACGACAACTCCATCTTCAGAATGAATGGATTTATCTTTTTAAAAATTGATCTTAATATTTGGCTTTTTCAACCAAGGATTGTCTGCTTCCTTCACAACATCTAAAATTCTATTTATAACTTTTTCTTGAACATTGTCACGAACATCTAAGTGATTTAACACAGACACATTCTTCACATTTGATTCCAATATGGCATTCCCAAATCTATTGACGAACAATTTCAATCCAACAGAAGGTGATGCCTCTTGATCATTTATAGACACAGAATCTAAAGGAGAAAGAGCAGACACAACATCTACTCCCTTTCCTTTTCTGATGATAGGGGATTTCTTCACTGCCAATTTTGTGATAAGCTCTATGATAACCAGTGGAGCCAATTTACCATAAGTCTTTCGATCATCCGATCCCTTAGGGGATCTGGAAGAGACCTTGAAAAAGACAGAGGTTTCCAACAAATGACAGAGTCCTTCAGCGATGCCTCCACCATCAGTAAAAGTTTCGCCAATACAACGGAGTGACAGAAATTTGAAAAAATAAGTGTTATCTCACAAGAAAATGAGGTTTTCTCTCACTAGAAAATAGGCTACCTTGTTTTCTATCACTAATCCTTGGACCATTCATAGAGGGATTTTAAGGCCATTATACCCTTCCATTAATCAAATTTCATTTAACTTTAAACCTATTAGGGTCTTTGGTTCACCATGGTCTACCGTTGCTGACCAAGTTGACCACATGACAACCATTTAACCTAAAATTCCAATTCATTAATTCAATCTATTTAAATATATGACACTCTTAAAAATCGTTCTAAACATTTTTGAAAGTTTAAATGTGGATTTTTAGACCTTGAACTAAAATAGAACACCAAGAGGTGGATGAATTGGTGTTCTAAAAATCTACTTTAAAAAATGTCCTTTTTTAAAGATTATAATATCTTGGAAAAATAATATGGACTAAGAAAGAAAATTATTTTTATTTAACTTTTATAAAGAGATTTTTTTTCCCTTTTATTTTTAGTTTTTTTACTTTATTTCTGGAGCAAAAGAAAGATATAATTCAAATCTGAATCAAAGCTCACCATCATAAAATTTATAGTAAATAAAATGCAAAAAAGTAAAAAAAAAAAAAAAAAACTAAAAACAAACACACCATTTTATTTGTAGTTGTTTGGTTAAGGTTAACTTACATCCACTCCCTGGAGACCTACTCTACAAAAATTGCTTTAAAATGTAGCGACTCTCCTTTTGACAAACAGTAAGGTGGAGAATCCCTTGCAAATCTCATCCACCTCATCGGTGTAATAGATTAGACAATTCCCTTTCACCTCTTCGGTCTATCGAAGTAGATAAATTCTTTTCACCTCCTCAGGGAGATAAAGTAACCAAATACCTTTCATCTCCATAATGTGGCAAAAAACCAAATCTTTTTCACCTCCTCAGTCTGGTAGAGAATCCGTATTTTTCCCATAAAATGAATATTCCCAAAGCTTAACTCAAGCAAAGACACTGACATTTGAGAAAGAAGGTGTAAGATCACTAGGCAGTCGTGTGTAGAAACCCCTTTCATAGAATATTTTTTTTACAAAAAAATCTTCTCCCTGAAGACCTCACCTCTCTCCTGAAGAAATTTACCCTCCTTAAACATTCCTTATAGATTCTCTCCTTCAGGAAAAACTTGTAAAAGGTTTTGTAAGATAGATTAGGGATGATATTTAAATAAAGGCTTAAAAAACCCCTAAAATTAGATTTTATTGACTCTATTTATATGGAATAAATGTGGATTATATATTATGACTAGTTCATTACATCTTGTTAGTATTGTATGATGATCAAGGATCGATATAATTAATTTAAATATTTGAACTTATCATCAAATATGATATTAAGGGTCCTATAGTATAGTGAGTTCAATCAAATAGGATTTTTTGCCCATTATGATGGTTGGTGGTTAAATATCATCCTAAGAAAAATAGGGTAATACTATATGAATCACGACATCTTACAATGTGATATGAAATCTCAATTAATCATGATTTTATTACTTAATTATAGAATTAAATTTGGTAAAATTGAATACTATGAACTAGAACAATTAGTTCTACTTTTGAATTTAAAAATATTGCCTAACTTATGATTGGTAGATGGGGTTTTAACTTAAATTAGTCATCCCATATGATATGGTTCATACAATATATTTTGTTTAAAATATTTTAATTAGTCAATTAGCTATTTAATCAATTTTTTGTATAATTGATTATTTTATATAATATGGATCATTTTTTTTTAAAGAAATGCAAATTGCATTAAATAATCCAAACCAAAGAGCCTAGATACAAACTACTCAGAGTTAACCACCCAATCACATTCCTCCTTTACAAGTTTAACAAAGGAGGAAGGAAGTGTGCTCTCATAAAACATGTCCCAAATGAAATCATATGAAAAGGCTAAGTTAGCACAATAATCTGCTAACCTATTACAACTCCTACCAATAAAATGAAAAATAACACTATTCTAATTACCCGAGCCAAAGAAATCTTCATCTTCAATATCCCCACCTAATTTCTTATCTTTTTGTACATCTTCTAAAGAAATTGGATCACATTTTTATTGTCTCCCTCTATAATAACACCTTTTGCATTGTATATACAATTATACAAAACTTCCTTTAAAGAACTGAAAGTATAAAGCTCTATTCGTACTAGGTCCCAATGAACACCATAAAAGTCAAATGCAAGCATAAATCTTCCTTTTTCAAGGACTCCAACACCTGGACCATAGTTATTTATTCAGCGAAGCATCTATATTCATTTTGTACCACTCGGGTGGAGGAGGATGCCATAAATCTAAAAACAATCTATAGGATTGGCCAACATCCCAGTAATCCGAGAGAACCTTGATCCGTTTATCCAAACTAACAAAGTTGATCACACCAGCAGCAATAACTGAATCACTATCTTCACTTTTCCCATGTTTAGACTATTGAAACTCGTTCACTATGAATTAGGTTGTTAAGCCTAAGTTTATGTCCCACGGCTAACCAAGAGGGGGGTGAATTGGTATTTTAAAAATTAATCCCTCTTTTGAGTATTTTAAATCAAAATTAAATTTTAGTGATTTTTTGTAGAAATAGTTTTGCAACCACAGTTTTAAAACAGTAAATCACATAAATAAAAAGTAGCGGAAAAATAAAGACACCAGATTTATAGTGGTTTGGTCAAAACCAGACCTACATCCACTCCTCGAAGGCACTCTCCGAGTATTACACTAATACCACTAGTGACTCTCCTTTTGCACCCACAGCAAGGTGGAGAACCCTTTACAAAAACTCTTTTCACCACTACCCAGTGCGACAGAGAACCATCATCCTTTTACACTATCCCCAGTGTGGGTAGAGAACTATTTATCCTTTCACACTCTCCTAGTGTGGGTAGAGAACTATTCATCCTTTCACACTCTCCTAGTGTAGGCAGAGAACCCTTCATCATTTCACACTCTCCTAGTGTGGGCAGAGAACCCTTCATCGTTTCACACTCTCCTAGTGTGGGCAGAGAACCCTTCGTCCTTTCACACTCTCCTAGTGTGGGGAGAGAACCAGTGGCTGTTCACACTCTCCAAGTGTCGCCAGAGAATCAGATCTCCTTGACAGATCTTCTCACAAGAATTCTAGAAGGAAGAAAGAAAAGAGTGAAGTAATAACAAATCACTAGTAGAGATTCTTACCTTTGAACACCAAGCGAAGCCTTCACGCTCCAGTGGTAGGAATCCTCCTTTGAATGCACTCTCATACTCTCTCCTTGACTCTTCTTTCAATAGGAATGAAGATCAATGAGCAAAAAGATTGGATGGCAGTAAAAATTAGACCTTATGCAGGAGAGACAAGAAAAACCGTCCAAAAACTATAAATATTCAAGTCAACATGAAATGGATCGTCCCGCACGATCGTGGATCGTCCTGGACAATTTTACTTAAAGTGTCGGAAATGATCCTAATGAATATTGGTACGAACTATGTTCGTACACGATCATCATCCCATATGAACTAGGTTCATCCGGACGAACAATTATTTCATAGGTCGGTTCCCAAAATACCATAGGATGTAACCAACTTACTTAAGTCGGTTCTCATCATCCTGGGATGAATATAATTTCATCTGGACGAAATATTTACAGAGAGTAACTCATCCAGGCATGATTATAAATGTCGTCTGGATGAAAATTTTACAGAGCCCAACTCGTCTGGGGACGAAAATAATTTCGTATGGACAAAAATTTTATAGAGCCTAGCTCGTCCTTGCACGATTATAATTTCATCTGGATGAAAATTTTACAGAGCCTAACTCATCCTGAGACAAAAATAATTTTGTCCTGGACGATCAGGACTTAGAAAATTTTTTTTCCAAAATCTGATCATTCCATTGCTCTTATAAGGAGATAACTGACCTGATCGTCCTGTACGAATTGTATTCATCCCGTACGATCAATACAAAATTTTTAAGATCTCCTCATGCGTGTGTATTTATTCACTCAATTACAATCACTCCCTCTCAAACTTAATTTATAAAAAAAATACAAGCTTCAAAATACAAGATATCTCATGCTGAATTTGATTTGAAGTCTTCAGTAGTTTGGTGTTCGATTTTCCTGAAATATTAGTACACAAAAGAGCAAAAACAAATTATCCAAAAAGTGTTAGGAGATAAATACACATAAAACAATAATATTTGGAATCATCAAAACTATACAAGTTGCAAGAATGTAAAACATGCAAATAGTAACTCTCTTAACATAGACTTATTCCTGTTGCTCCAAGAGTACCATAACAAAGAGCAATATGTCTTCACCATCATTGAATTCTTCTCAGACAAAGACTTCAGCTCCTCCATACAATGCTGAAAGGAATTGAAAAAAGGAATAAGAAATCCCCATTTTCTTAGTTTACAAATTACCTTTAACAACTTTGAACAATTTGTGGTGACATGATCTACATTCTCAACCTCCCCACAACCTCTTGGACACAAATTACTCTTAGCCAGCTTCCTTTTCTTCAAAAAATCTACTGTTGCAACTGCACCTTTGCACAATCTCCATATGAATAACTCCACCCGAGCATTCAAGTTCGTCTTATGAATCCATGATTAAGGATCCACATCTGCCACCTCCTTTACAGTCTCTTCCGTTATCAAAGCTGAAACAGACTTCCCTGACAGTGTCTTTTTCAGCTCCATGAAGTCATCTTCTCCTTGGCAAATTTGAATTTTTCTAATCAAAACCACTAAGTCCTTCCCAAAAAAGAGAAGTAACTTATCTATATTCCAACTGCCATCTTGAATAAAGAAGTCAAGTGTAGTATTATCATCTTCAAAGTCACCAACATAAGTGGGCCGTCTAAGTAGACTTTTATCCAATATCCACATATCCTTCAGTACTTTTATATTTGTACCCCATACCATATTCCATCTAAAATGACTTCTAAGAGCCTTCCAGCCACTAGCTATGATTCTTCAAGCCGAAGAACCACCTTTTAATACTTCATTCCTCCACCATTCTTCATCTTGTTTTGCCAACATAATTCTATTTAAGAAAGAATTCAGTCTTTCCACCAGATTCCAGGCAAGCTTTTCCTTCATTGGTTCTATGCTGGACACAGCCGAATGAAGCCCCCATTCACACAATGCTCTCAGTTTGCACAACTCTTCCCAAGACACATAATGCATCCCATGTTTTCCATCTTGCTTATTCCAAATAAAATTCCTCCAATGCTTCTCAATTTCCTTCAACATGCTTAACAGAATAAGGGAATGAGACATTAAGAATAATGGAAGATTACAAAACAACTGTTTTTGCCAAAACCAGTTTCCCAACTAGGGAAATATATTTATTTCCCCAAGCATTTAAAATCTATAAAGACTTGTCCAAAAGAATTTGAAATTATGCCTTCCTCAATCTCCTTAAAGCCATCTTAGTTCCCAAATAATCCAATTCTTCTACCACCTTAATCCCCATAATCCTTGCAATCTTCTTCTTCCTTCTCCTCTCAACTGTCTTACCAATAATCATAGCAGATTTTTGATGATTCAACCTCTGTCTCGTCCAGCCGTAATAATCACTTAAAATGCTCTTCACCTTCTTAATATTCTTTAACTTAGCATCAGAAAGTAAAAGTACATCATCTGCATAGAGAAAATGTTATACCTTTTGAACCCTTGGAGCAATCCTGATGCCTAAGTCCTTGCCTTCATGGAAAAGGACATTAGAGAGCAATTGGGAACACATGATAAAAAGAAAGGGTGAGAGTGGACAACCTTGACGGAAAGCACTCTTCCCCATAATCCATTTGGAGAGACCTCCATTGATTAAGATAGAAAACCTTGGCTCCATAATGCATTCCATCACCAACTTCATAAACTTCTCTGGAAAGCCCATCCTGCTCATCATCTCATAAAGGGTCTTCTAACACATGCTGTCGTAGGCTTATTCCATGTCCATCTTGATGGCTACCATACCTACACCTGATTTAGAAATCTTAATCTTATTGAAAAACTCATGAGCCAGCAATAAATAATTTGATATACTCCTCCTTTAACAAAAGCAACCTGCTCTTCTGAGATAACCTTGGGAATGACCAACAAAAGCCTGTTCAACAAAACCTTAGCCATAATTTTACACAAGCTTATAGGATGATAACCAGTGGAAGAGACTGGTTTACTTATTTCAAGAATAAGCACAATGAGTGTGTCCTTCCATTCCCTGCACATTTTACATGTAATAAAGAATCTTCTCACTACTTTGCACACATAATTCCCTATAATACTCCAATAAGTTTTGAGAAAAGAATATGTTATGCCATCATAGCCAGCGGCTTTGTTACTACCCAGCCCTTTGATTACTTCCAATATCTCTAAATCGAAAATGTCTAAATACAAACCTCTCCTATCTGCATCATCCAAAATTGCTCTCGGGACCGGCCAATTATCCATACAACAACCCCTTTCCATCCACTTATCCTGAAACAAATTAAAGAATACATCCTGCAGCTCCTCAGGCTCCTCGGTGAGATCTCCATTTGAATTTCTAATTTGAGAAATACATTTTCCACTTCTCCTAGCATTTGCAAATGAATGGAAAATTTTAGTATTAGCGCCCATCCTAAATCAACTTCACCTTTTATCTTTGCTTCGACCAAGTGTCAACCGAGCAAGAATCACATTAAGCTCCTTGACTTTTGATATCAGCTTCCAAAGTTTCTCTTCACTTAACCACCCCACACTAGCTTCTTCTTCTTAAATCAAAAATATGTCCTCCTTCAGTTTCTCCTTCTCTTTAGAGAAATCCTTTACTTTAGCCTTGCTCCAATAATTACAAATCCTTCAATGCTTTATTACATTTTTTATTAAGGATTTCCATATCATCTCCTTGAAATCCCTTACTCCATACTTTAGCAATAATGTGTGCCGAAACATTATAAAATAACCAAATATCTTCAAACTTTAGGATCCCTCTTCTTATTCTAGATGACTCAAAAATTTTCAGCACTATTGGACAATGGTCTGAAGCTACTCTGACTAAGTGTCTCACCACTGCTACATGAATACCATTGATAGCCAAGGAATTGAGCAAACACCTCTCCAACCTCTCAAGAATTCATCCTTGTCCCGTTTTATTGTTACACCAAGTGAACCTTGGTCAAACAATATCCAATTCATTCAAGTCATTCACATTCATAATGTCAACCATCTCCTTGGGACCATGTGAGAACACAAACTTCCTTCCACCTCTCTTGTCCTCTTGAGACAATATATAGTTGAAATCCCCCCCAACAATCAAAGGGACCTTTTTGTTAGCCACCTCTTGTATACTACCCCATAACCCTCTCCTCTTCACAGCCTCCTTACTCCCATAAACTGTAGCAACCATCCATACCCCTTTATTGAAAACATTAATGTCCCCATTGACATGTTGTTATGACTTCTTTAATACTAAAAAGAAGGAGAATCAAACCTCCAAAATACCATAATACGTCCAGATAAACCATCTGATGGTAGAAGAAAGAAATCCCAATCAGGCCGCATAACTTTCTCAAAGGAAACTTTGTCAAAAGCATTGATCTTAGTTTCCACCAACCCCACAAATAGAATACCATGATCTTTAATAAACTCCTTAAGATATGGAGAGGCCTATTTTTTTTTGGCCCCCCTAAAATTCCAAAAATCTAAGGAATTCATTAATTCAATCTAGGGGATGAGGCCCCTTCCCTCCTTTTGCTCCCACCACCATCCAAATTCCAACTACAGGGAATATTCTTGATTGGTCCAAGCGACCTTAGCTCTTTTTCCAGTTTCACCTTATTCACCTTCCCAACAGTACCACTGTCCCTAGCTAAACCACTTCCTGATCTATTCCTGTCACAACCTTCTACACAATTCATCTCCAATGCCTTTCCATCAAAACCTCCTTCAAAACCAGCAAAACCCATCTCCCCTTCTACCACATCTTCATTCATCATATCACCATTAACCATCTTCAAAATATCAAATTTATTAACTGAATTTAATATGTAGGAAAAATCAGGTTTAGTGATCATACCCAATTCTCCAACAAAATTGTTTTCACAAATGTCAAGATTCCATTCCTTTTCCTCAGCAACAGCTCCATTCTCCTTCTCCATGTATTGATCACCTTCCAATATGCGTTCTCCTTCTTCTAACTGATCTACACCAGTATTCAAAGCCTCTTGATTATGATGAGAAGAAACCTTCCAGATTTTAAAGACTCATTCAGTTTGCTCCTCCTGGACAAGGTTATGCAATCTTCTTGACATATCTCAAACTGCTTGACTTCACAACATTACTTCTTTGATTTTCCCTTCTCCCTTTCTTATTGTTGACAAGAATCCACAGCCCATAAGAAGGGTCTTTCACCACCTCATGCCTAATTCCCCCTTCAGCTCCCCCATTACTCTTATAAACAATAACCTTCACCTCCTTTGGCATAGGTTCACTTTAGACACATTCACGCTTCACGTGACTGATCATCCCACACTCAAAACAAAAGTTAGATACCTTTTCATACACCATAATTTGGAAAAACCTTCCAGAAATGCTATCCACCCAAACCCCCAACGAAAGAGGTTGATCGAGCTTCAACTGTACACACACTCTTGCAAATTCCCCCCTCCGCCATTGGAACATGTTCCCATCCACCATTAATGGTTTACCAATCCTTGAAGCAATTCTTGCCACATTTACTTCATCCCAACATTACAATGGAAAATGTGGCATTCTTACCCATATTGGAGTGGTTAGCCACTTCATGGATAATGATGAAAACTCCGCAGTCCATCTCTCCATCTCTATTATATGCCCATTAACAAACCATTTACCTCCTAAAAGAACTGCTTTTGCCATCTCTTCTAAATTAAACGAGCATAAGAACCATCCCCTGCCTAGAGAGGTAAAGTGAAATTACCCAAAATGACTCCGTTGACTCCTTATTTCCCAAACTACCAAATGAGATGGCAGTTCTTTTCCAAACACCTTTATCACCAACAAATTGAATAGTTTCTTTGAAATCAAAATCTCTAGTTCCTCATTCTACCTCACAGCCTTCCCAACTTCTAACAAAACATTTCTTCCTCTTTGAAATCAAGTTTGATATAAGGCTTGTTACTCCAAGGATTAATATTACCCATACTAACAGTATTATTTGGCATTTCATCATTCACCTTATCAACACTCGGTTCATTACTCTTGCTCCCCATAGAATGAATATTTTTATTAAACAAATTCGGTGAATTCGCATTTATCACACTGTGACCATGGATTGCATTTGAATTCCCAAATCTATTAACAAAAATTTTCATTTTGAAGACGACATAGCTGGATCAATCGAGATTGAGGAAGAGAAAACTTTCTCAATTCTAGGAGTAACATTAACCACAGATTCAACAATTACTTTACCTTTGCCCTCCATGTATTTGTTCATCTTGGGTGCTACATCAGATACCTCTTTGATCACCAAGGGACCTTGCAGTTTTAACAACTAGTTCTCAGAACTTTGTTTGGATTTCAGAAACAGTGAGCCATTACCTTTCAAATCTAACTCCAAATTGCCTACAAAGAATAGTGATCTTATCGCCGGGGCCTTTGCTTGCCGGCGAAACTCCGCCGCCATCATCCCCACCAATTCCTGATAAATAGGAACGAATTCTAGGAATAAGAAAATTTGAATTTTTAGGGGTTTCTCTCTCTGACTTTTTCAAACTTATGTCATATGGATCGTATAGTACAAACTTTAGAAAATCTAAAATTTTAGATTTCACTATCCTGTGTGTGTGTGTGTGTGTGTGTGTGTGTGTGTGTGTGTGTGTGTGTGCAAGGTTAATAAGCTAGTATAAACCCTTACATAACTTTGTTTTAAGAAATACTATAAAATGTAAAGAGATGAAAATTATAAACATATGCAAAATTCACCATATTCTACCATTTTGAGCCTTATATCTTCATTATAGGGTGTATGATGTACCTAAAATATTAGTGGGCACAAAAAATATGAAATACATGTACTAAAAGAGATAAAGTAACAATCAGTAATGTTTATAATCATCAAAATCACAATATTGGGATCCTAATATGAAATAACACAACTATACAAGTTTATACTCATTATAACCCATAGTGAATCAAGGTTTATCATGGTTAACTAAAATGATGTAAGGGAATACTTCATTTATTAAACTCCCTTAAAGCCTTTGCATGATTTCCAAAAACATTCAAACATCATCTTAAAATCTCCCAACCCAATGGATCCAATAAACCTAGTTCAACTAAATAAACCCTATGAGCCAAATAGCATTGGCTCACAAAATTACACATGTTGGCTTGCAATTAAACTCATCAAAATACACCAAAATGTTTTGAGCTATCTTGAATCACCTTATTAGGCAAGCTCAAGCTAACAAAAAATGAACTCAAATGGCTAATTACCTCACCTAGCCTCTAACTGGATCAAATTATTGCATGAAAAGCCTGCTTATAACCTCCCTAAGCTTTATCAAGTTTGCCCATCACTTTGGTTGACATAATTTTGTTGAAATGGCTTACCCATGTGCACCTAAGAGAGTTTAATTGAACCAATTTTTAATCTAAAAAAAAGTTAGCATGAACCAAAGCCCGGATCTTATTTATTAATAATTTTAATATATATAGAAAATATTAATTATAATGGTTCTTTAAAACCTAAAAAAAGAATAAAAACTTAATTAAAAAATTTATTATAAGTAATATATAATTAAGATTACCCCCTAAAAGTGAAGGAAATTTCAAATTTGCAAGGTCTATCAGTATATCTGAAGTCCATAGCTTTCTGGGATGGGTAATTGTAAAAATTTACTAAATATTTTTAACAAATGTTAATTCATCTAACTAGACTTATATAGAAAGTAGTGCCATTTGAATGGATAGTTAATATGAGAATATATTTTTAACAATAATGAATTATTTTGTGTGAGTACCTATTCTAATAATTCCATTTGGTACGATTTGAATAGAAGTTTTTTATGAAGCAATATTGAATGACCTTAGATGTATAGTAAGGTTAAACGTTAATTTGATTTCTTATTCCTGTAGATAATTAAGAAAACATGAAATGAAATATCCTACTCATGATCTTAAACTAGTAGCTATTTTTTTGCATTAAACATCTAGTGGCACAATTTATGCAGTGTTAGATGTGAAATTTTTATTTATGGAAAGAGTTTAAAATATATTTTTACTTAAAAAGAGAGAAATCTCACACTAAGGAGATGTATGGAATTGATTAAAGATGTAACATCAACATTCTTTATTATCTAGGTAAGACAAATATATAGTTGATCTTATTAGAACAAAATTTCTAGGAATAGTTGGTTGTATGATTACATCTGATGCTTCTTGATTGGTAATATGAAAGATTACAATTAAAAATAGTTAAATCAACTTATACGGATTTTGATCTACTTTCATAGATGATAATGAAACTTAATCTTTAGGAAAGGATTTAGAATGCCCAAATGACTAATAAGCAGATACACAATTGAAAGAATCTGTTAACTCTTAAAAGAGAGAAGAGTATAAGGTAAATGACTGAGGAGTGTTCAATTGTTATGGTTAATTTAGGGTTCCCAGCAATGTTGGTTTTAGCCAAGAAATCCTGCTTGAAGCTTTTCATTTTGGACATATAATTAACGCTAGGAGAAGTAAATGCTTCTTTATTTGAAATCAATGCTCTTATATCCTAAATCAAAAAGAAAGGTAGTTGACTTTATATCTAAATATGAAGCTTGTTAAATGTTGAGATCATAATATTAAGGACATGGTGGCATACTGCATACTTTACCCATTATTATGTAGAAATTGGAAGAGATTACAAAGGGATTCACTCAGGGATTTGTAAGTCTAAATAGATTCATGATTCAATTTGGGTCGTCATTAACCAATTTATCAAAACTACAAAATTTCTTTCCAAAAGGAAAGAAAATTTTCTAGAAAAGTAAGCAAAGATTTATGTAGATGAGAATGTTATATTACATGGGATACTATAGGAAATCATTTTATCTTGATGGTAGATTTGGGCATATGTTATGGAGAGGTATCTTGGAAGGTTAGTGACCTAAATTTAATTTTCATACTAATTTTTGTTTGTAAATAGATGATCAATCTCAAAGAATTATTTAAGTACTAGAAGATTTACTAAATTTAAATGTTCTTAATTTAGTTGATTGTTGGAAAATTACTTTCCAATGACTGAATTTGTTTGCAATATTAATTGACAAAATAGCATCAGATTAACCATATATGGAGCCCTATATGGTCATAAACATAAGATGCATACTTCTTAGAAGGAGGAGGGAGAAAGAAGTCTATTAGGGCCAACTCTGATGGATAGTGCTATTGAAAAGATTAAACTAATCAAAGATAGATTGATATAAATTTGAGATCGCTAGAAGAAATATTATGACCAAAAGCATTAATTTGTAGAATTTTAAATTTATGATTATATGTTTTTGAAACTCAATTCTACAAAGGATATGAATAGATTTGTCAAAGAACATAAGTTGAGTCCATGGCACGTGGACCATTTTAGTTGAAAAATACAATTAAAAAATATGATTTTCTTTTATTTTTCTAAATTTCATATTTCTTTTCTATTGGAAATGGGTCACCGATGTTAAAAATAGAGTTTTTAATAATGAAATAATTGTACAACCTAATCTGACTTACATCAAAGAACCTAACCATAAGCTTATGATGTTAAGCAATTTGAAAAAAACTTGATTACAATATTAAAGAAATGATAAAAAAACAAATCTAATTGAATAGAAACTTGAGAGAATGAATCTAAAATGATGCAACATTAACATGATCTATTTGATTGATGTGTATTCAAATGTTGAGGATAATATTTTTTTATGGAAGATTATAAGGCAAATTGTAATACTAATTAAAAAATTGTCTAAAAACTTGATAAGGTTGGCACGCATAAATTTTACATTTTTGAATTTATAAAGAATGTTTTGAAATATTTTTATTTAAATTTATCTTAAGGGGGTTATGTGTGAAATGTGTGTGTGTCTGTGCGCATGTAAAAACCCCATAGGTCCACAATAATGCTATTTTTTTAGGTGATGTGACATCGATCTCTCTATTTTTAAGTTTAAAGTGTTCCTTATTGAGAATTGTGGCACTAGATTAGTGGGCACATCGATTTGGGTGTTATGGCCTTGTTTTCTCTATATTTTGAATAAGGTTTAGGATATTTTGGGAGTGTTTTGGTATTGGAACATAGGGCACTACAGCACTACATTCTAAATTTTATAAATATAAAAAATTGATTAAAATTCCCTCATCCCAAAGTCATTTCCCATCATTAGATCGGTGGAAAGAGAAAGGAGGAATTCTAGAGAAACAAAGTTCATTTTGGGCATCTTCAGGCTATTTCATCTATCAAGCTAGCTAAAAAATTTATTTATTTCAAGGTATGCTATATTTACCCTACCTTTATTTTTAATAGTAGAATTTTTTTACAAAAGTTTTTTCTTTATTAATAAGGAAACCACACAAAAATGTGGATATTCTAACATCTAAGAAATTTCATCATATAACCTTTAGTATGTTATTATTTTTATTATTTTGTACATTTTGATATATTTATTCTAAATTTCATTAGTTTGTTTTATAGAATAATGTTTTGAGTATTTTAACATGTATAGATTCTGATAAAAATTACTATGGAAGGATCAAATGTTGCAATTCGGGAACCTGAGTTTATGGTTTTGACAATAAAAAATATTATTGTTTGTCTATTTATTTCTCTTAGTATCTCTATTGCATATCTGCTTTTATGTGTGCTAAAAATTCGTGAACATAATACTTTATATAATGAAGATTCTTGGCTCAATACTTGGAAGAATAGGATGATATTAGCAAGAGTTTTCAATTTTTATTTCTTTATTTTTATATTTCTTGGGTGAAAGTCATATAACAGTATATGCTAACTTGGCAACCATGAACACAAACATGGGGAGTGAGAACCTGACTTTTAGACTTCTCTAAAGTTTGTACTATACAATACTGATCATACTAAACAATTTATTATTCAAAAAATTAAATAGAATGATAAATTATGTAATTAATGTTTTTGAACTAATCATATCAATTTTAAAACCCTTGATGCTAATCAAATTTATGTAATTTTTTTGAAAATTTCAATTTGTACTAATTGTATAGTCTAACATGGTTCGTGTTGTATAATGTTTGAATTTTTTTCATAAATTAATTCATGAGATTAAGCAAATCAAAGCCCTAATTAATATTGATTGGGTATCGTACAATGCAAAAGGTATTTCATATTGTACAAATTGAGAAGATACTTGGACAATAATTATTTTTCTTGGGGTTCATCATGTATGAATAGATATGCATTTTAACTAATCATACTGGATGAATTGGAATCATATTGTATGAACCAAGATATGGAGAGAGAGGTGAGATCTTGAGGGAGCAAATTTTTATGGGATAAGAGTGTATGTGATAAGGGTTTCTAAATATATTTTCTCCATGATCATGTACCTTCTTCCTCCAAGGTTAGTATCTTTATTTTAGGGAAGCTCCAAGAAGTGTCACTTCTTGGGAATGATCTGGTCACTCCGCCACACCAAAATGGTGAAAAGAATTTGACTACTTTATTGCATTAAAAAGGCGAAAGGGATTTAGCTACTCCATCACATCAAGGTGGTGGAAGTGATTTGTAAAGTCTTTTCCTCCTTGCTGTCGGGGACAAAGGAGATCCACTAAAGTTTTAGTGCAATTCTTAGAGTGGAGGACTCTATTGAGAGGCGTAGGTCAAGGGTGACCATTCCATGATAAATTTCTGGTTTATTCATTTTTATTTCACTTTTACTTATTGGCACTATTATTCCTTGAACATTATTTAATTCAAAAATTAAGATTTGTGGCCTTTTATTTGAATTAGAATTATATTGTGATTTTTCTTCAAAAGAGATAAGGGAGTTAATATAAAAATGAAAAAAAATCTCATTGCAAGTTTGTTATTTATAAAAATCAAATCAAAAGTATTTTTTTTTTCTTCGTTGGTCCATATATTTTTAAAGAAATTATATTCTTTGAAAAGTGAATTTTTTCAATCACCGATCACTGCACCCTCCTTGGTGTGCTCTTGTAGTTCAAGTATTTCTAACAACCCTCATATATACTTTCATAAATGCCCCAAAATACTATTGTGAATGTTATTGTGAACAATTACTTTGATTAGAAACTATTGAAGTGTGTGTAAATTCAACCTTAAATTCTAAATGCTATACTATAAATATGATTTTCTATATTTTTTGTTATGTGAATGATTCACTTTATATCTTATAATAGTGTTTATATTTCTATGTGTTTGTGAGTAAATCTAAGTGAAAGAAGAAAATGTTTGCGACAGTATATTGATGCTTTTTAAGTCAAGTAGAGGTAAAAGCTCTTGTTTTTAAATAAATATATGGTACTATAAACTAGGAGTTATATGGTCTATACTATTGATTCATTAACATGGAGCCATAAGAGCTTGATACTAAAGTGTTGTGCATAGACAGTCAAAAGGGCTTAATTCTACATTAGTTCAAACATTATTAAATGTTTAGTAGGCGTAAGGGCTTGATGAGAAGACTAATATAATCTATTGTGAATAGATACTTATGTATTTTTCCTATTTCATTATCTATGAATAGGAGTTCTTCTATTATCTGATTGAATTATTATGTTGGCACTGAATAATAATTGTTAAACTTTTGATGTGTTAAATAATAAAGTTTTTCACATGGTTCATAACCTTGTATCAAATGTTTCCATATGAATAACCTATTTTTAATATTTTTATGATGATATCATAAACTTTCTATTACATTTAATTTATTATTTAAAATTTAGGTTGGTTTCATGTAATATACTTTGCCATAGTTTTCTCATACCTTGTTTTTAAGTTCAATATCTTTCCATCAAAGAAATAGAACATGAAAAAGGCATAGCATGAGTGGGCGTGAATTGGTGTTTAAAATTTTCTTCAAAAATCTTCTAAATTTTAAAAACAAATTCAAATTTCATGTAGAGGCATTTGAATAAACAATGTAGATTAACACACTACACAACGCAAACTATGTACAAATTTTTTTAATTTTTAATTTTATAAAAAAAAAAATTAGTTTCCTTTTTCCAAATTTTTTATTTTTAACAAAAATATGGATTAAAATTAACCAGATAAAGCTTCCTTCACAAATACAACCTTAATCAAACTAGAGTTCTCAAAATAAAATTGCAGTGATGTAAAATGCATAAAGTAAATGTGAAAAGTAAGGGGTTCAAAACCAATTTTTTTATGGTTTCATTAACTTAACCTATATCCAGTTATGAAGGTCCTCTCTTCCAAAACAACACTAATATAGTGGCTCTACTTTAGCCCACAACTAGAAAAAGAAGCCTTTCTCCCTTTCCATAGACTGGGAATGCACCTTTACATACACTTTACACCCAAAGAATCTCTTTTTTCATCTCCTTGGTTTGGAGTAGACACCAAGTCATCCTTTCACCTACTTAGTCCACCTGTTTCATAGATTCCTCCTTTTACATCCTCATTCAGGTGGAGTCATCGTTTCATCATTTCAGCTCCTTGGGCCATTAGAGTAATTGAGTCCTCCTTTCACCTCCTCGGTCTAATGTAGTCACCAATTATCTTTTGTCATGAAGTATTTCCTTTATAGAATTCCTCCAAAGAGACACAGAAGTACAATTGAAGGACTTCCAGTGCAGGTTAGCTGGAGTAAATTTGTATAAACCTCATTCACACTCTCTTGAGTCCCTCAAGGATCTTCTCCCTCTCACAGAACCATACACTCTTTCTCCTTTTCTTAATGCTCTCCCTCAAGGATCCATCATAGAAAAGATAAAATCGCTTGACTATCTAATTCTAGAGTTATAACAACTTTTTTTTATAGAGTGATTCATAAAATACCAATTTTAATTCTACTAGTTTTGTTTGTACAATATGATACATATATCATAGAGTGCAATTAGTTCATCCTCTATTTTATGATTTAAGATTATCCAATTTGATTAGTTTGATTAAATAGTAGTATGTAGGGGATAAACCCTAGGATGATTAATAATTATCCAAAAGATTTATTCATCAAGAAAAATAAAAGATTTCTCCTTCAATCATACTATACGATCAATAGTGTACAATATGATCAAGATTGTATTATACGATCAATGATATTATTAATCCTAATTTTTTTTCTTATTAATAAGGATAAAATTAGGGAAAATGTTTAAACTTCATACAATATACTTAGGACAACTTTAAAAATTTGATTTTTTACAAAATATAAATGATGGAGGGGATACTAAATATAGTTGATAACCATGTACTATTTTGTTATCGAACATTATGATTATATATAGCCAATTACAACTTAATCTTATTTAATTTCTAAATCACTAATTTTATATTATGATCAAAATCATAAAATATAATTACTAAGTGTAAATTAAGTACTATTTATTATGCTAAAAATTTTGTTGAAAAATATATTATTTTAGTTGCATTTGTTTATATATACTCAAGCAAAGGTAAAAAGTTTCAAATGTTGAATGAGCACCAAATCATCCATAGATTTTGGGTTGTAAGTCATCATCTACAATGCCTCAAGGCTAATTAAGTTAATATAATTCTCACCACACTAAATTTAATATCATTAATTCCATATTTAAGTTTGTGTATATATACTCAAGCAAAGGTAAAAAGTTTCAAATGTTGAATGAGCACCATATCATCTATAGCTTGATGTAGCTTTAAGCAATGAACCATAACATGATCAGAATTTTATTCTCCATTACAACCTCTAGGACATAAACTATGTCCCAACAGCCTTTAGTACATCAAAAATCCATTTGTAGGGATTGTGTCATTGATAAGCCGCCACTAAAAACATTCAACTCTAGGATTAAGTTGAAGTTTATTTTATCCATTTTCCATAGTCCACCAACATGATCTCCATATCATTAGAATGAGAAGCCAAAGTAGTGATACTCTTACCGAAGAATTTATGCCTCAATTCCAAGCTATTCTCCCTTTGATTAGCAAAAATTTCAATTTGAACAATAAGCTCCACTAGTGGTTCCCAAAAAACATTATTTAGAAGATCCTTCTTCCAATTACCATCTATTATAAAATACTCAAGCGATGGAAAATCAAAGTTCCCTACTGCAATAAAAGTTGGCCATCTATCTAGAATCTATACATCTTTGAAGATGTTTATAGAATTACCTGATGCAATATTCCATTTTGTAATTGGATGAAGAGATTGAGCTTCATTAGATAATATCTTCCAAGTAGTAGATTTACTGCCATTGCTATCAGCTTCCCAAAAATTAGCGCCATACTTTGCCATCAAAGCCTTGTTAAGCAAAGAATCTTCTCTCTTTAAAATTCTCCATGCAAATTTTGCTCTTCGAGGACCTACTATAGATACCACTGAATGTATTCCTTGGCCTCCTTCCTTATAGGTTTTGCATAAGTCCTCCCAAGCCATATACTGTAAACCATGAATTCCTCCTTGCATATCCCAAATAAAACTCCTAGAAGCTTTGTCCAACTCTTTTAGAATACTCATTGGTACCAACGAATGAGCATCCACAAAAACTAGTAATGAGGACATGACCGATTTTACCAGCACACTTCTTCCAGCTAAAGAAATTATTTGATTTCCCCATATAATAAGTTTAGCAGCAGCCTTCTCAATGATATAATTGAAATATGAAGCAACCATTCTTCTCAACACCATCTTAATTCCAAGATAAGTCAAGTCATTCAAAGTTTTGAATCCCCATAACTTTGATATAGCTTTTTTCCTCTTCCTTTTCATGGAATTCTCAAACAGAATTACATATTTTTGTTCATTAATACACTATCCAGATTGGCTACAAAAACTGAAATAATTTTTCTGAATTTCCTCATACAGTTCACTTTAGCTTGAGAAAGCAAGAGGATATGATCTGCATACCATATATGTGATATTCTAGGGGCATTTGTAGAAATTTTTATCCCAAAATTCCTTCCTCTATAAGACAAATCATTTGTCAAAATTTGAGAAAAATTATAAACAAATAGGGAGAAAGTGAACAACCCTGTCTAAATCTGCTTTTTGCTTTTATCCCCTTTGAAATTTTACCATTGATCATAATAAAAAAATTTGGATTCTCCACACATTCTAAAATTAGATTATAAAATTTGATAGGAAATCCCATGTTATCCAATACCGATCTCAAGGTTTCCCAAGCCATACTATCATAGGCTTGTTCCATATCAAGCTTGATAGCCACACATCCTTTGTTTGACTTATGTGATAGCCAAAATTAATGAACTTTGGACTTAGAAAGCTTACAATTTTTCTGGTGGGAAATAAGTCCACTTTAGTGTGTCACCTATTGGCCTTACCTTGAGTCTTTGGAAACCAAAAAAGTTTGTTTAACCCTGGTAGCCTTATAATTAATCTATCCTTGGTTAGGTATAAGATTTAGGATGGGCGATTTACCCCTCAATTCTTTACAACTCTAGCATAAGTTAGGGCATATGTATTTTAGCTCTTCATAACATAACGATATAAACTATAAATATAAAATTAAGATGTAATAAAGTTACACAACATGGCTAATTGCTTAAAGATAAATCTCTAGGTTAATAAGTTGAACAGTATGAATCTTTCCTTTAAATTTGAGTTATTCACATATATTGTTGTTGATAGTATACACTAATTTTGCACACAGTTTGGTGCTAGGTAAGACATATTTTTATAAGCATCTTAAGATAGGGTGTAGTGAGGATAATTCTTTTTTAACCTATTTAATTTTCATTTTCCTTTGGTGATTAAGAGATGTCATATTTTTTGGTTTGGTCTATTCATGATTATTTTATGTCTTATTTAGTGGATTATTGTATGGGCACTTCTACTTAAGTTATTAAATTATTTATAAAGATATCTTTTGGAGGTGAAAAATTTCAAGAGGGCCAATTGGAATGATATGATTATCATTATAAATGTGTGCACTCTTTAACTGGTACCGCAAGGATAGCTAAGCTATTAAAAATGCTGTACTAAGAATTAGGTCTTGATGTCAAATATAATTAAATTTATTTTAATTATGCGAGCCTCTATTTATTGGGATCTAATATAATTTCTTTTTCATACGTAATTTTAGTTAAGAAAGTCATATTTCTATGTGAGTATTTCATAAGGTAAGAGGAAAAATATGTGAAGATAGATCAAGACTCCACATATAATTTCATTGATAAAAAGTCTTATGCTAAGTTGTAGAAGTGATAGAACTCAACTACCCTTTTTTTTTCCTTTTTATTAGGTTGTATTGTAAAACCCAACTACACTTTTGGCCTTTAATTTATTATTTATTTAGTAATGGTGGTTTATTTATATTGATTGTGCAATAGAATTGGATGATTTTCTTAGATTTCTATCACTATTCTACTTAGGGGTGGCTCGAACAGAGTCCTTATATTAAGCTCTTAGGATGTTAATTTTTTTTAATAAAAGATAAAATCACTATAAGCAAAATAAAATAAACATAGCACATAAAATCAACCAATATTTTAAAATTAATTCATGACAACTTTGTGTCAAATTTTAAATTATATTTAATATTACAAACCCATTCACTTCATAATAGCAATAATCTAGTTCTAATTAGCCCCAGCCTACATGCATAACCTGATTCAAGCATATAGATTTTATTTTTATCACATATAGGGATTATTTTCTATTATATTAGCATAGTTCCATTCATGGTTGGGCCTTAGGCCAATTCCTCTTCTACACTTCCCCACCACTCTTGCATTGGTATAGGATTAAATTTTATCAATTTAAAATGCTAAGTAGAGTTTTAGCTGGTGGCCCATTCTAGTAACGATGGTAAATCTAGGTCAGGGTTGTTTATATCCCTAGTGAGATTTAAGTTATAAGTCCCATCACTATCTTACATAATCTAGGTTAGATGGGTTTGTACTAAGGGTATTGTATGACTCATATAGATTTAGGATCAAAGTTTAGTGCTATAAGTATATTTTTATATGCCTTATCATTAGGTGAGCTCTTTATTCTTTAGATGTAATAAATCCCACTTATCCACATCATACTCATGATGTCTCTTCCATCCCTCTTTCTCGCAAGCTTGACGTGTGATTTCCCTTCTCTAGATTTTTCCCCTTGTGACCTACCAAAAGATTACATTATCTTCAGGTGTGTTGAATGGCCTAATGAGGCTTTCTACTATGGATTAAAATAATATAGAAATTCCACAATATACCAAATCAAGATGAGAAAAAAAAAAAATAGAATCTCTATTCTCATGTATTCATAGGGCAAGGCCTAAAATGTAATTAACCATGGGAGTTTGTGGTTTAGGGAAACTAACACCCATAACAAATAAATCTTACTCGAGCTAATATATCAAATTAGGGAAATTTCATGACTATTAAATTGTACATATATCATTATTAATCAATATGTGTAGGAAAAATAGACAAATGTTTATGGATAATCAAGTGTATAATTCTTTCAACTTTTATATTCACCTACTTGCATAGAGCATAAATGTCTATGACTATTTTATCCTATGAAATAGTGTAATCATATAATTTATATTCTAACCCCCACTTGTAATTTTCCTTTATAATACCTACATATTTCAGGCTACCACGATGGGATAAATTTTTCTCTCCATCTTTGGATGTCATATCATTTTGTTCTTATATTTTCCAAAATTGGTTCTTAGTTGAGGTTCCTCTTTTCGATTCTTCCCTTCACTCTTCATCTTTAGGGAGCATTAGATAATTTTTTAAATACATAAAGATTTGATTAAAAAAATGAGTTTATTATATATTTGTTCTAAAATTTTGAATACAAGTCAAAAATAAAACTACTTTAATTCTTTAAATTTAAATCAAAATTTTAGTTTTCATCCACTCTTTTTTATGTATACTTTTAGACTGGTACCTAATTCAAAAAATTTCAAATATAAATCTAAATCCTATTTTAAAAAATAGGATCCATAGACTTGGTATAAACTCTAGTTTATGCATCCCTCTAATCTGAATTATTTTAGACAGAGTCCAAATTGTCTAAATTATAATTTCAATGATAGGGTCAATAAATTTTACATATTCAAAATCTTAAAAAAAATGATAATTTAAAAAAAAATTTGAAAGTCAAAACACAAGGAAAACATTTGAGGGGAAAACCTTTTCAAGAAAGTAATTAACTTATTTTTCTTAATGAAAAATTATCTCTCTTTTGTTTAAAACAAGAAGTAAGTTTTGGTTGGCTCATCTAAACACATAAAGATGAAAATTCATGATAATTAAGAGAAAGAGTATATTCTCTTTCTACCACTAGTGGTGAGGAGTGATTTTTTTTAAATTAAAATCTATATCAAACTAAAAATTAATTTAGAAAAAAAATATATTCTCTATCTTCTTGTAAATTTATATATTATAAATATCTTATGCATGCTAATGAATCTGGTTCATAAATTTTTTAATCAAATTGTTCATTCTTACTTTAGGATTGAGTTTACATTGTAGATTTTTTTTCTTCTTTATATAAGAGAGTAAGTTTTTTTCTCCTATGCCTAAAAGATAATAATACAACTAAGAACATATTGTTTTAAAGGTTTAGAAGTGAAGCAAATTATAAAAAAATAGAAATGATGTGAAAAGAGCCCTAAAAAAGAAAAGAAGAGTAAAGTGCACCAAAAATAAAAAGATGTTCAAAGTTCACCAAAAGTCACAAGATGCACAAAGTGCGTCAAAAATTAGAAGATGTGTAATGTGTGACAAAAACTAATAATGATGGAGTGGCTTCAATTTCATTTAAATTTTGAGAACCCGCAAATACATTGATAATTTTTATATTGAATTTGAAAATCATGATTCTAAATTCATCATCAAGTAATGATACTCTACTAGATAGAAAATATATGTAATGCAAGAAAATTAAAAAGATTTTATTTATTTCTCTAATTTAAATCTTTTTAATTATATTTTTAAATTAAAAAATATATAAGGGAGATATTTCAATTTAGTATGTATGGAGTATAAATCCATAATCTTTTTATTTTAGATTGAGTCAATATACATCTTGTTAAGATTTTGAATATATACCCATTTATCATTTTTGACTGTGTTTTTATAGTTAAGAGAAAAAAAATTATATAAAAAATAGTGCTCCTACTCTTTGCTAAAATTTCCACATTATAAAAAAATATAAATAAAGAAAACTTATATCAATTAATTAATAAGTATTTAACGACTCTTAGTGTCTTCATTATTGAGTATGTTTAAATATTTTCCATGTCCTTTTAAACAATCCTAAATAAAAGTTTTTTGGACACCAACATCAAATTATATTTTGTTCTTAAGTACAAATGTAGTCTTCCTTTTATTGCACCTTTTATTTTGAAATTCTTGATGCTTCAGGATATCATCTCTAGTTTATTCTAATGAAAGCACTTAAAAATAATCAATAAATGTAAATCCATTCTCTTGATATCTTAAAAACCATAATTTCTTGTATGGTGGCTATTCTCCCATTCAAGACCTGATCCCACTCCATGTTTGGTATTTATTCTCTCATTCAAGTCTAAAGTTCATTATTTATGAGTCATTATCTAATTTAATTCCTGATTCCATTACTTATTTTGGAGTGATTCTCCCATTCAAGTTTAAATTTTTTTTTTTTGGAATCGCTATTTGATTCAAATCTTTATTTTGTTGCAACTCAGTCTTGTGAGTTTATTATTTTGATAACAATAAACATTATTATTTTCCTCTTTATCTCTCTTAGTATTTCTAGTGCATATTTGTTTGTGTGTGTACTAATATTTAAGCAACTTCATGCACCATTCAACAAAGATCTATAGCTCAAGATTAGGTAGAATAAGTTATGTTGGAAGAGTCTAGAATATTCATTTTTTTATTTCTTAAGTCAAGCCCTATAGGGGTGTATGCTAGCCTATTGATCGTGCACACACACACAATGGGAGAAAAAATATTTTTAAATATTTAAATTTTTTTGTACTTCATACTATACGATATGAATCATATAGTGTGATATGTTGTTAAAGAAATTAATTAAAAGATTTAATGTATCTAAGAAAAAAATTAAATGTGATACTTTATACAGTACAAACACCACATCATACTACACGATCTATTATAATAAAAAATCCTAACATTTATTAAATTAGGTAGAATTTTGAATTTCAATTGTTATTTTATTCATATTATATGAAGATAATCATATTATATGATGTTTAAAACATCATCTAATATAATCATGTGATCAATCAGTAAAACATACTTAATTTTAATTTTTTTATTATACTATATAAACTGTATCATATTGTATGATAGATAGAGATGATATTTGTCTGTCTCAAGATTCATCCTTAATGAAATACAATTCAGTTGAACTAATCATACCGAATCATTGTTCATTTGAATACTACGATCTGAGAGAAACACACTATACTAAATAACAATCATACAATAATAATAGGTAAAATTAAACTTATCATACTATACTAAAAAAACATCATAAAGTACAATTAATTAAAATTTTAATTGATCATTTTATACTAATTAATGGGTGATCGTACATTACTAACAATTAAAATTTTTGGTATCGTATTATATGATCCTACGGTCATAGTGTATGATTCATAACAGTTGAATTGAATTTATAGGATTTTTTTAAGCCCTCGATTTATACATTATAATAAGACTTTATAAGAGACTTTCATGCATTTTATTGAGTTTGCATGAGAAATGGTGGAGTTTGTAAGAGAGGAAGAATATCCTTGTGGGTTTCAAGGGAGTGTGAGAGGTAGTTCCATATGGTTACTCAACCGAACTTACACATGACTTCATCCATGTCTTAAGGATTATAATGTGGGAAGCTTTGGGGAGAAGATCTCTTTGGTTTCAAAGGACCTGGCTACTCTGCCACACCGAAGATGATGAAAATGATTCCAGGTTCTCTGCCTTCACTTGGAGGGTGAAAAAAAATTCTAGGTTCACCTTCACTCGGAGGGTGAAAAAGGATTCAAAGTTATATGCCTTCACCTAGCTGAGAGGGATAGAGGATATTCACTAAAGGTTTAGTGCAACACTTGGAGAGGAGGACTACTGGGAGTGGATGTAGGTCAAGGCATCACCAAACCACTTTAAAATTATTGTGCGCTCTTTTTTATTTGCTTTTACTTTTCAATATATTTTTGTTTCTACATTTAAATTTCATGCATAAATTTAATCTTTTATTGCAAGCTACAGTAAGGTTAATTCATGATTAGAAAAAAGGGAAATTTCATGTTTTGGATGATTTATACGTGCCTTCAAATGAAAAATATTTTATACTGTAAATTATTTTTGCATGTGTTAAGTTTCACATTTAGATTTGTTTTTATAAATCATTATATAGAATAAAGCAAAAATAAAGTTTTAATTATAGTATTTAATAAAAGTTCCAATCCCCCCCCCGCTCTTAGTGTGCCTAGGCTGTTTAATGAGTTCTTACAATCTCCACGTACTTTTCATTGGTATCAGATGGGTTGTCAAAAGTAGTTTTTTAAAAAAACTTGAGAAAAATGATACATAGAACACTTTGGAAATAAAAACATAGTAGAGAGTTATTTAATATTTAGACCATCATTTTTTTATAATATTTTGTTTAATTTTTGAAAAGTTTGCTTGTGAATATTTTTACAATCTTTTGATTTCATATTGTGGCATATGATTCAAACTAATTATTCTTTACATTTTGTTTTATCGATGGAGTCAAAGCTAACATTCCTTTTACTGGATGCACAATAGAATTATAAGTCTTTGCACTACTAAATGCTAAATGCTTAAACTACTTTTTTAGTGCACTTAAGTCTAAAGTTTACATAAGATTTTATACATGTACCTCTGGCAAGGACAATTGGGATAGACTATTCATTACATACAAAGGTATTAATGATGTTAAATAATCTTGGTTAAACACATTACTGCATGATTACAATCTTTTTTGCGTGAAACTTTATGAGAATATCTCAGACATATATACTAGGTTTACTCAGATAGTAACATCATTACATGCTTTACGTAGAGAACTTTCAAACTATGAAACAACAACATCAAACCTTTGTCCATTATGTTGGTCGGCTATATGAATTCATTTTCTCTATTTTGTCCAGTTAAAAGGCAAATTCTTGTTTAAATCTAATAAGGAAATACAATTTTTAATATTTTCTAACCAAGTATTTTTAGGTCCACCTCTACCTTAATATAAGTCAAATCAAATAAATATACTTTCCTAATAAGATCTTCAGAAAGTCATCACTTTATGTAATAAAACCATCTATGGAGACTCTCTCTAATCTTATCTTCTGGTGGGGCTTCTCTAACTTTTTCACATATATGCTCATTTCATATCTTATCTCTAAAGGTAAATCCACTCATCCACCTAAGCATCCTCATCTTTACAACACGTCTCTAAGTATTATTCTTCTCTTTTAATGGCCAACTTTTTTCACCATAAACATTGTTGGTCTCACCACCATCTTATAGAATTTACCATTAAGTTTCAGGGCCACTTTTCTATTACACAACAAGCCTATTACATTCCCCCACTTCAACCATCCAACTCGAATTATACTGATAATATCCCCATCTATTTCACCATCACTTTGAATAATAGATCCAAAATATCTAAAATGTGTACTCTTATTAATTACTTGATTGCTTGGTCAAAATACCCCCACTTGGTCTATTATAACTAAAATTGCACTCCATATATTCAGATTTAGATCTAATCTAGCAAAAACCTTAAGACTCTACGGTTGACCTCCATAATTCAAGTTTACCATTAACACCCTCTTTATTCTTTTCAACAAGACAAATATCATCAGTAAAAAGCATATACCAATCTAACTCAAAATTTCCTAAAGCATAAGCACAAGTATATGTGTATGGAGATTGCAGAGTGTTGTTTTATTCTATCATCAAACTTATAGTCAGGTAGAGACTTTGCTATCAGATATATGTACGAGGAGGAGTTGACTCCTATAGTTTTATCGTACCATCAGGATTAAATGTTTGGTGGACATTGGTTATTTTGTTTGGTTATCTTATAGTGTTATGGGGGGTATACTTGACTACATCTTTATTCCCCTTGTTCTTTTTTTTTTTTTTGTTATGGAGTAGTTGAATTTCTTCTTTACTCTATCATCGTACTTATTATTAGGTAGAAACTCTGTTATTAGGTATATACACAAAGTGAAGGGTACATTCTTTCCTCTTTACATCACCATCAAACATATGTGCCAGGTGTTTGTTTTTTTTTATTAATTAATCGAGCTTTTCATCAAGTTGAGACTGTTGTTAGCTATATACTCCTAATAAAGGTGACTCCTAGCTTTTATTCAACTATTAAGCATATTTCAGGTGGATATTGGTTATTATAATTGTTTTCTTGTAGTATTCTAGGGGATATATATCGTTGCTTCTTCTGTCCATATTTTCCTTTTCCTTTTATACTATTTTTGAGTTTCTTTATTATTTTATCATCAAATTTATGGTCAAGTAGATACTTTATTATCAAAAATATATGATGAGTGGAGGTTATTATTGTCTTCTTCACATCATCATCTAACATATACACCTGATGGTTATTTGGTATGCTGTTAGACTTATAAATGGGTAGAGACCTTATTATTAGGCATGTGTATTGAGCTATGATGACATTTACCTTATCAAGCATATGCATCGATTTGACATAGGGTATTCTTATTGGCTTTTCTATAGTTTCTTGCGAAGTACACTTCATCACCTATTCATTCCCGCTATTATCTTTTTCTTGTTAGGGGGTTTTCAAGTTTATTCTTTGTTTCACCATCAAACCTATGGTCGGGTAGAGACTATATTATCAAGTATATATAATGAGGGGAGGTAACTCTTATCCTCTTCACATCATTAACAAACATATATTATAGGTTATTATTGAGTGTTCTTTTATTCTACCATAAGATTTATGGTTAAGTAAAGACTCTACTATGAGGAACATACATTGGGTGCTGGTGATTCCTATCTTATTATCTAATGATCTAGAATATGAACCAAGTATACATTGGCTATTCTAGTTGGTTACCCTGTAATGTCCAAGGGGCTATACTTCACCATTTCTTCATTCCCCCCTGATATATATTTTTTTAATTTGGAGTTATTGAGTTTCTTTTTTCTCCTACCATCAGACCTTTTGTCAAGAAGAGATATTACAGTTAGTTGTATGCATAAAGTAAAGATGAATCCTACCCTCTTCACATCACTAATGGACCCTTGATTTGGGTGTTGTTGAGTTTTTCTTTATTTTTTCATAAGAATTACAGTCGGGTAGAGGCTCTTTTATTAGCTATATGCACCTAGTAGAAGTGTTTCAGTTTCCTCTTC
Organism: Dendrobium catenatum; assembly: GCF_001605985.2. NCBI lineage: Eukaryota > Viridiplantae > Streptophyta > Magnoliopsida > Asparagales > Orchidaceae > Dendrobium > Dendrobium catenatum. The sequence goes on from NW_021394407.1 coordinate 189,907, forward strand.
ATCTCATTATAAGTCCTATAATAAGCTAGTTATTATTTTTACCTTTATTCTTCCATCAAACATATAATAAGGTTGAGACTCTACTGTCAAGCTTATGCACTAAGTATAGAGGACTCCTTTTCCTCTTCATCTCACCATCAAATCTACTATCGGGTGGTTATTGAGTTTTCCTTTATTCTACTTTCAAAATTATGGTTGATTAGGGGCTCTATTTTTTGGCATATGCACCAAACTGAGGTGACGCCTTTTTCTCTTCACCTCACTATAAATTCTATGTTCAGGTGATTATTACATATTCATTTTCACTTTCTCACAATTTTGTAAGATAAGTATCGATTGATTCTTATTTACTATTTTGATCTAGTCAGGTGAATGTTAACCTCCTTCCCATCTTTTTCCCTATTATTTTGATCCAATCTAGAAGATATTAATTTCTTCTTATACTTTTTCTCATTATTTTAATCTGGTCAAATAAGTATTGAGTCATCCTTACTTTTCATTTAAATCTTGTTAGGCAAATGTTTGACTCATTTTTATTTTTTATCTTGTTATTTAGGTCAACTTACATGTACATTAGTTTCTTCTTTTACTATTCCTTAGTACTTTAATCTATTCATGAGAATATTGAGTCATCCAAATTTGTTATTTAAATCTTGTCAAGCAAATGTTAGAAACTTTTCCATATTGTGTCCCATTATTTTAATCTAGTTAAGTTAACATTAGATCATTCCTTAACTCTTTCATAATATTTTGATATGGTCAATTTAGTATCGTGTCATCCTCATTCACTATTTTAATGTCATTAGATCAATGTTACTTCTTTCCATATTTTATTCCATCTTTTTGATCATATCAAATGGACATTAAATTATTCTTTGGCTCTTTCTCGCTGTATCTATCTGGTCAAGTGACTATCAAGTCAATCTCATTTATTATTTTGTATCGGTCAAACAATCTTGGACTCCTATTCTTGTTTATTTCTCACAAGTACCCTAGGGATATGCTCACTACCTCTTCATTCCTCCTATTTTTTTATTTCCTGATAGGAGGCTATTGAGCTTTCCCTTACTCTTTCTTACTATTTTAAGTTGGTCATATGAGTATCAAGTCATTCTCATATGTTGTTTTGATCTTATTAGGTCAATGTTAGACATCTTTCCAACTTTTGTTTAATTATCTCAAACTAGTCAGGCCAACATAAAATTTCTTCCTTTGGTTTATCTTAATATTTTAATCCAGGCAAGTGAGTATCAAGTCATACTCATTCAGTATTTTGATATAGTAAGGCAAATGTTGGACTCTTTTCTATCTATATACCCTATTATTTTGATATTGTCAAGCAAATATTAAATACCTCTACTATAATTCTAGCTCCCGAGCTTTTGTTTTTTATGTTAATAAATATTATTGATTATCTCTTTATTTCTCCTATTATTTATAGTACATATTTATTTATGTGTGATTTAACATTCAAGGCACATCATGCACTATTCAATGAAGATTCAGTGCTACAGATTTGGTAGAATAGGGTGTGTTGAAAGAGTTAGTAATTTTAATTATCTGTGTTTCATTTTGAAAACAAAAACATGACAAAGAGCTATTCTATAATTCATCCTCCTTTATTTGATAATATACCATTTGATTTGTAAAAAAATTGCATGTCTACTTTTCTACAATCAATTAATTTTCAAATATGGCTTACAATTCAAATTGGTTATTCTATTCCATCATGTATTATCGATGGAGCAAAACTAATTTTCCTTTTACTGAATGGAGTAGAGAAGAACAAGTATAAATACTTAAACTATTTTTTTATACACTTATGTATGAAGATTACATGAGCATTTTTACATGTACCTATAGCAAGGACATTTAGGATTGACTATGTATTACCTACAAAGGTACTAATGAAGTTAAACAATCTAATTTAAATATATTATTACAGGATTATAAACATTTTGTATGAACCGTATGAAACTATCTTAGATATGTACACTAGGTTTACTCAGATAGCAACATCATTGCACGCATTACTCTTAGAAGTTTAAACAAATTCTATATTATCTATATGATAATTTTGATGTCAAAGTCAATGCTATATGTAAATTTTAATGCTTGAAAGCGTATTCAGTTGATAATTTATTTGGCTCACTCATTGCCAATGAGTAAAGTGTGAGTCAAAGACTTTTGGATGCATGTAATAAGTGAATAGAGAAGATTATAGTGATACAAGCCAAAGACATAGATAAAAATGACTTAGGATATGATGGAAGTGAAGATATAGAAGACATTCAAAGGAAAAAAATGATAAAAATGATAATTTTTCTTTTAACATTATTTGCTTTGGGTATAAGAAACATAGACATTTAAAATCATAATACCCCAATTTTAAGAGTCATCCTATAAAGGAAAAGGGTAATGATAAGCCAAATGCAAAAAGGGGAACATAAAAGAACCAAGAAATATTCTTAGCAGACTTAGCATATGACTCATTATAATAGGAGCAAGAAGCGGAGGTAAAAACTTATGTTGAATGTGTTGCAAATCTAATTTCAGGGAATATAATTTTGATGATAGCAAACATTTTTATTTTTCTACGACTACCTTGCCTACTAACATTTCAGGTCCACAAGATCAAATTGCAAATCAAACTAGCTCAAGATTGAATAGATTAGGATTTAGTTAGCTTGTAATGTACGTCAAGTATCTTTTACCTTTTCTTGAGTCCATTATAACAATGTGGGTCCTAATACTAAGTAACCTTGCATACACACACTTGGGGGAAAATTTCTGACAGTTTTTGAGTTTTTTGTTTTCGATCATATCATCTGGGTTGATCCAAAATCGTCCTAGATGATTAGTTAAACATAGAAACCCTAATTAGGGCATCCAGGTTAAGGCAGACGCAATTAAGCGATTCATCCTGGATGATAGGATCAAATCAGAAAGAATTAGCTCTCACAACCTTTTAGGCAAGTTTTATTTTCGAACATCATTCATGACATCATCCTAGATGATGCACTATAATTATGCCTAAATTAGATTGGTAATTAAGGTAAGCAACTAAGGTTTAATTGCTCGATCATATTATCCAGATGATCACTAGATCATCAAGGATGATTAGTTAAACAAACCTTAATTCTTCGTGGATGATCCATAATTGGCCTGGCTCCATCGAGAGCGATGTTCTGGCTAATGTGTGATGTTTTGTACTAATCATCCTAGACGATCGTGAGATCGGCTTGGACTATCTAGTTATTTTTCATCATCCAGACATCCATCCAAGATGATGGTCTGGATGATATGTGACAATTTATACTAATTGGCCGGGACGATCATGAGATCATCCTAGATGATCAAGTTACTTTTTCATCATCTAGATTTCTATCCAGGGTAACGGTCTAGATAATATTCGACAAATTGAACTAATCATACAGGACAATATACTATCATCCTGGATGATCTAAACAAAGGAGCCTTCTAACCGTCCAAGCTCTCCCAAATCATCCTGGCTAGTTGAGCTAGATTTGAACTGATCATATAGGATAATAAGTCGATCATCCTGGACGATATTTGACGATTAGTTGCAAATTAGGGAAAATTTGGAGCCCATGTTGAAAAGATCTCTTATTTTCTCAAGAGGAGATATTTTGATGCTTTCCTGACTTGAGAGAGCCAAGAGGAGAGGGATAGCAAGGGGGAGAGAGAGAGGATCTTTTTAGGGGGAGTTTATGAGGGGTTTCACAAAGGTTGCTCCAAATAAGAATCCGAGACTTCTTCTCTGGTCATCATCCCTGGTTCTTTGGAGGCCCAAGAGAGGTCTACTTTAGCAACTAATCAAGATTCTCTGCCTGCTTTAGGAGGAAGCAAAAGGAGTTGGGTTCTCTGCCCTATTTAGGGGGAAGAAAAAGAGTTGGGTTCTCATCCTGCTTCAAGAGGAAGCAAAAGGAGTTGAATTCTTTGCCTCACCAGTGTTGGTGGAAAGGAGTTTTTTGTACGGGCTTCTCCGCCTTGCTATGGGAGTAAAAGGAGGCATGGGGGAAAAAGGAGAGACACTGAGTTTAGTGCAATACCCATATGAGATGCTCTAGGGACTGGACGTAGGTCAAGTTGACAAAACCACTATAAAATCTAGTGTGTTCTTTCTTATTATTTTTTTGCATTTAATTTCCGCACTTTAATTTCTATGGTGAATGTTTGGTTATGTTTATGATTTTCTTTGGAGAAATTTTTTAAATACCAATTCACCCCCTCCCCCCCTCTTGGTTAGCCTTGCGACTAGTTCATAAGGGCTTAACGTCCCGAACAAAATTTAAGAATGGTCAAAGATTCAATAGTTAACTCTAATCAAGTATGAGAATGTTAAGGTTTATTTGTGTGTTTGTCTATTTTGTTTTTATATATATAGTTAAGTTTTATGCAAGATTGTATGTAGTAATTTCATTTTGTATGTTTTCATATTTTATGTCATTATGTGTTATGTGTTTTACTTATTTTCTTTCGGATGTTTTACTTATTTTCCTTCCTTTCTTCAAAATTTTCTAAATTCGTGCAAGTTGTTAAATTTAGGTGTGTATTATCTCTTTTTTTTTGTGATCTCAAAAGGGGGAGTATATATATTTAGTTGTATTTATTCATCTTTTATATAGTTTTAAATTTACTTTTTTAAAATTATATATATATATATATGTATGTATCTTCCCATTTTTTTAATATAATTCTCCTAGTGTGGGGGATATTTAAAGAAAATAAAATTAGTTTGTAAATTTAACCAATAATATTTTTCATCATAAAAAAGGGGGATAGTATTACAACTCTAGCTCACGACCTTATGTTTTTTATGAAAAAAAAAACATTATTGATTACCTATTTATTTCTCATAGTATTTGTAATGCATATTTATTTATGTGCGTACTAATATTTTAGGTACATCATGCATCATTAAATGAAGATTTAGGGCTTAAGATTTGGTAGAATATGGTGTGTTAAAAAAGTTTGTAATTTTTGTTTATTATTTTTTTTAGCGAAGTCATGTAAGGGTATATGCTAGCATAATGATCATGCACACACACTCAAATTAGGGAGATTGTGAGGAAACTAGATTTGTATTATTTTTTTGAACTTATCATACTTTAAGATCCATATCATACAATTCTTTCAATAAGAAAAATCATTAAAATGGCTAATTGGCAAAATTAAAGCTATTTAAACTCATCATATTGTATGAACATGATCATACAAGATCATAAGTTGAAATCAAGATCTCAGTCGCCGATCATAATTAGCAATACTTTGAAATTGAAAATATATACTAATTTTACCATACGATAGGTATCATACTGTACAATATAATCAAATGTTTCCTTAATTAATCCTATAATTATGAAATAATTTTAAATTAATTGATCCAGTTAGATCGTACAGGATGATTGAACCTAATCATATTGTACGACCCAATCTTTAGTTAGGATGATATTTAATCATCATTAATTATACGAGATGATAATCTAAGTCATTTGAATTAATCACAATAGATGTTCTTAAATCATATTAGGCGATCAACTAAATTTCTTGAACCAATCATATAGTGTATTATTCGTCGTATAGACTACTAGGGCTATTTAAAGTAACTATTATTTATGATATAGCATTGTACCATATAATTAGTGTCAACAAAATTAAACTTTTAGGGCTTTATGAATCCCTCTATTTAAGCTTTCTCATAAGATTTTATTCAAAGTATGAGATGCGCCAAGAGGGGAAGGGGGGGGATATTTAAAAACTTCTTCAATGAAAATAAATATCTTTTAATAATTTTATGCAGAAGCGAAAAAGCCTAAGTATGAGTTCTATTTTTTTTTTTTTTTTTTTTTTTTGTGAATTTTAGAAGATAACTTAACTAATTAGAAGTAGAAGTTATGATTAAAAGATAATTGTAATAGTGGTGTTAAAATTTTAAATCGCACAACAAGATGCTAAAATCAAAATTCTCACCAAGCAGTTATAGCAATGTTAAAATTAAGAAAATTAAGATGCGATAAATGAAAAAAGTACACCAAAAATTTATAATGGTTCAATCACTTGACTTGCATCCACTCTTCAGAGTCCTCCACTCCGAAATTTTCACTACTCAAAAGTTATTCTCATTCTGCTCCTATAGTAAGGCGGAGACGACTTTACACAAACTCACTTTCACCTTCCTCATATGGAAGAGTGTCAGATGCTATGTCACCCTCCCGGTAATGACACCGGACCTTCTCATTTTCCTCCCCTCCTGGAGAAGTAGAGGACTTTTGAGGAAGTTGACTTTGAAGGTGCTCTCTTAAAAGAGCTCCCCTAAGACTAACCCAGGCCACAGGAGGAGCAATTGTGCAGCAGGCTTGGAGCAACCGTGTGATCCCCTCACACTCCTTATCCCTCATAAAATCACCTTCTCTTTCCTCTCATAAGCCCTAAATCCCTTCAAGAAGCTCTCACTTAAGAGTTCCCTTCATTTGTCACATTCCTCTCTCTCTCTCTTTCTCTCTCTCTCTCTCTCTCTCTCTCTCTCTCTCTCTCTCTCTTTCTCTCTCCCTAAAATTTCACTTCCCCCTAGCTCTCTATCTCTCTCTCTCCCCTATCTCTCTCACACTCTCTCTCTCTCCCTCTCTAGCTCTCTCTCTCTCTCTCTCCAATTTTTGTTTATACAGTACAATCACTATCATATAGTACAATCAATTCAAAACAACTTTTTTCTTGGTACGAAGGAGTATGAACATACAAAAATTATTAAATACATCGTACAATATGATATAAATATTGTTTAGTATGATATACTATACTTCTTCTATTCATAGAGGATGAATGCTGGGATGACTGAAATTCATTTCTGTTCATCATTTGGCATGAACCAACTCGTATAGTATGATCAATTAAAATATTCAGTTCATCTGGTATGATGTATACATCACGTAGTATGATAAGTTTAAAAATTAAGGTTTCATCTGGTGTGATCTTTTGGAGGACCAAAAACTGCCTCAGTTCATTGTATTGTATGAACCAGGGACGTATAGTATGATCACTAATCATTAATTAAGCCTTAATTTAATTGACTACTCACAAGGGTTAATTTTAGCAAGTATTCAAATATTCATACAGTACGATATGATCATATATTATGATTAGTTCAATATTTCAAATATTAAAAACTTGCTTAAATTAATCTGCAGCTAGGGGTTTGGATTGAAAATGAATTGTGCAGTACGATCATTATCATACAGTATGATTAGTTCACATAATATAACCCTTGAGCCACATTGTATTATATAGTACGATTCAAAATCATACAGTATAATCTACATAAAAAATAATAATTAAAAAAAACTCTCCCCTTATGTGTGCACGGTTACTCAGTTTGCATACATTTTTTATGGCCATACTCAAGAAACAAAAAATAAAGAAAATTTAAAGTTACAGACTCCTTGACATCCTATTCTACCTAGTCTCGAGTCTTCCATTATCTTGAGTAATGTGTGGTCACCCTAAAATGTTTGTACTCATAGACAAGAGTAACATTCAAAATATTTAATGAAGAATAAGATAACTCAATCAATATTATTTATCATCATAAAAATCTGAGACTAGGATTATAAAATGCAATAATCTTCCCCTTTTTGATGATGTCAAATAATTTTTATTGATAGCTAAGATAGTATTCTTTTTTAAATATAAATAAAAATATAAACAGAAAAATATGAATAGAAACATGCATTTCATTTTAATTTAGAAATTAAAATAGAAAATAAGATATGTAACAGGAAAACATACTCACTAAGGATAGAGAAACTTCTCCACCTTTTGACATCACCAAAAAGAGGAGTACCAAATAAAAGTACATAAAACAAATCAAATAGAGACTTAGTCAAATGATGGATCCTAATCAATTAGTGATGGAGGTGGCTAAAAGAAGTGATGGATGGACACAAATTGATGATCAATCAAAGCAAATCTTTCCCCAAACCATCACATGTCCTCCTCATGATACTAGTGTTGTTCCTAGACCTGAGAGTCAATCCTTGTTTCTTGTCAGTCGACTCGTTGAATGATGTCATCATGAGGGTGTGTAGCTGTAGGTCCTCTTTGTGGAGAGGGTTCTCCTACTGGAACAACCTCCCCTTCTTCTTTAAAATATGACTCAACATGCTCTTGGCCCCAATGAAATAAGATACAGAAGGAGGCAGCCATAAAGAAATAGGGACATTGTCACATTCGCTATGATAGGTCAACTGGTATTTGTTACGAAGAATATATTCTACGAGGTGTCCTAAGGCTAAATTAAGTTTCCTATGGGTGCTAGGATGGCAAACTTGGGTCATGTTTTTAACATAGTCAATAATCAATTCGACTTTATCAAATATAGTATTGGAAATGATTAGGTAAGTAATAACACACAGGATTGAGGTCATGCATATCCTATATCCAGCTTTGGGTATTATAGATATCCTAAAAATGTGTTGGATGATACGAGCATTTTGTGTTATGGACTGGATAAGAGGTTGCGGTTTGTTAAAAGAAACATTTCTAAGAAATAAATTGATAGAACTTTAGTTAAACTCATTTTTTATAAAGGAGTAGTCTCAGGGTCCTTCAATAGAAAGCCTGATATATTTAGCAATGACTGCTTTGGTGATTTTTACATTTCGACAGCAGACAAATGAAGTGAAGGTCAAGTTGTCGAGGTTTATTCTCAAGTTGGCAAGTAACTCATAGAGGAGCTCAGAGTTAAATGGAATGTCCATGGTGAGAAGAAATTGGAGGGTAGTGGAAGTAAAGAGGCTCATCACCTCAAAGCTAAGGGCTTCTTGATTTAGCATGAAAGAAGGAGTGATCTTCCATGCTTTGAATTTATGGTAGGCATCCTCCTATTCAGTAGATAAAAAAATGATCATTGTGGTGACAAGAGGAAGAGTAGCTTCACTCGATGATTCGGCCTCGTTTGCTTGAGGTTGCCATTGAGTAGGAAAATAGTAAATATGAGTGTAGTAAAGGAAGGTCGAGTGAAATGATCTTGTTTTCCCTCCTATTTATAGAATTCTTGACTGTTCGTATAGTATGTTTGAGGATCGTATAGTTCGATCAAGCAATTACTTCATCTGGATGATCGGTTGGAAAAAAGGTGTTCCAATTGTACAGTACGATCAGGATCATGCTGGACTATATGAAGGAAATAAACTTATCTCGAGGGCTCATCAGTACAACCTTTGATGAACTGTATTGCATAGAATTAATGGGTGTTCATAAAATATGAAGGACAATAATATTATATTGATTACGTTAAATTCATCCCAATCAATTTTGATATATGGATCATATAATATGAAAGGTAGATATTATATAGTACGAAGGGAAATTATATCATACAAAATAATTTGAATGCATGGCCACGTGTATCATACAATATGATGTTAATCATACAATACAGTAGGCATATCAAAAATTAAATAGGAAATGTTTGATTAAACAGAGGGTTGTGATCTGTGCATTTTGTAAAGATCGTACCGTACAAAGGTGAATCATGCAGTATGATGGGGATAGAAAATTGGTCATTTTGGGAATTTAGTGAAATGAGTGTGTGAAGATCAGGAAACACCTTAGACCAATTTTTTTTTTTTTTTGCCCAATTTTTTTTTTGGATCAAGCATGAATGTCTATGACGCCTAGTTTTGTCCTCAAGTTGATAAAGGTGTCATAAGCTAGTGGTTTCATGAATATATCTGCTAATTGATCTAGTGTAGCTATATGGTGCAATTCTATATCTCCTTCAGCAATAAAATCTCTTATAAAGTGATGCCTAATTTCTATATATTTTGTTCGAGAGTGTTGATATGAATTTTTGGATATGCAAATTGTACTAGTGTTAGCACACATAATTAGGATGATTCCTACGGATAATCCAAGATATAAAAGTTGTTGTTTTAACCATAAAACATATTCAACATAACTCGCTACTGCTATATATTATTCCTCGATCATGAAAAGGTTTGCTGAATTTTACTTTCTACTAGATCAGGAAACTAATGATTGTCCTATGAATTAACAAGTTCTAGATGTTCTTTTCTATCTACCCTACATCCTACAAAATTAGAATTTGAGTTCCCTAAGATTTCAAAGGAGGTGTTGTATCTAGGATACCAAATTCATAGGTTTAGGGTGCCTAGTAGATACCTAAGGATTTTCTTGACCGCAGTCAAGTGAGACTCTTTAGTGTCAGCCTAGAAGTTGGCATGGAGGCACACACTAAACATTGTATATGGTCTACTGGTAGTTAAACAGAGGAATATTTAATTATTCCTCTATTTTTTTTTGGACAACTGATTTTATATTCGGGTCTTTATCTAGTTGAATCATAGAACTCTTGGGAGTGTTCATGGCCTTTGCATTATCCATTTTATAGTTTTTTAGAATATCCTTGATATATTTAGTTTGGCTAAAGAATGTTTCATCTTCCAACTATTTTATACTAAAACCAAGAAAATAATTTAGATCTCCCATCATGCTCATTTCAAACTCGTTACTCATTATTTTTGAGAATTCATCACACAATATTTTATCTAAAGTTCTAAACATGATGTCATCTGCATAAAACTGAACAATGATAATTTCATTTTTTACCCTTTATAGGAAGACGGTGGTATTTACACTACCCTTAAAAAATCTTATAACTAGTAAAAATGAGCTAAGTCTTTTATACCAAGCTCTAGGTGCTTTCTTTAACCTATAAAGTACTTTTTTTAATTTGAATACATGATTTAGGAATTATTGGTTTTTAAATTTGGGGGGTTGCTCAACATAAACATCATCTTTGATTACCTCATTTAAAAAAAGCACTTTTAACATCCATTTGATATAATTTAAAACCCTTAAAGCAAGTAAAGGCTAAGATCACCCTTATGGCATCTAGTCTTACTACTAGGGAAAAGGTTTCTTCAAAGTCTATGACTCAATTTGGTTATACCCCTTAACTACTTGTCTGTCCTTATTTCTTACTATGGTTCCTTAGTAATTCACCTTTTTTTTAAAGACCCACTTTGTTCCATCTACACTCTGCTCTTTAGGTCTCTTGACTAATTCCCATACATCATTCCTAATAAATTTGTTCAACTCTTCTTGCATTGCTAGGATCTAGAATTCATCCCCTAAAGCTTGATCTATACTCATGGGTTCTATCATAGAAATAAACACATAATGACTAACCTCTTTACTAAGTCCATGCCTAGTTCTCACACCTTTCTATGGGTCTCCTAATTATTATTCTTTAGGGTGACTATAAGAATATCTCCAATATATAAGCAAATCTTCTTGAGGTTCTACCCTTTCTCCTATGGTAATTATTTCTACTCCCTTAGTGGCCTCTACCTCATCTTCTTCAAATTTAAGTTCAGAGGACTTATGTAATTAATCAAATACTACTTGGGAAGACTCTTCTACTACCAAGTTCCACTTATTGTAGATTTTATAAAATCTTACCTACAAATTAATAACCTAAGAAGATACCCTCGTCGGCCTTGGGATAATATTTTCCTAAGGGAGATTTCCCATTGATTAAGATAAAACATTTACAACCAAAGACATACAAGTACGAAAGATTTGATGTCTGACCCTTAAGAATTTCATAGGGTATTTTATCCAAATTTTACCTAATGTTCACGCTAGTTTAAATATAACAAACAATATTAACTGCTTCTGCCCAAAAATATCTAGGAAGAGTGTACTCAACTAGCATTTCCCTAACAACTTCTACCAATGTTCTATTCTTTCTTTAAGCTATCCCATTTATCTAAGGAGTTCTAGGGGAAGAGAAGTTATGCTCTATTCTTATCTATTGATAAAAAAAAAATTATATCAATTCCTTTGTCACATAATTGACTAATACTCAGTAGATTATTCCTTAAACCATCAACTAATAAAATATTTTCAATTATAAATTTTTAAAATTAATAATAATACATGAGCCCACCACTTTTCTAGTTATGTTGTCTCCTAAAGTCTCCTTGCCTCTAGTCCTGGTTTCTAGTATAATGAGCTTCTTCAGGTTTCCAGTCATATATCTCGAGCAGCTACTATCCAAGTACCACATGCTCTCTTTAGGTCTTTCTTAAGAGCATCCCAACAATGTCATTAAAAGATTATATTTAGGAACCCAAGTGATTTTGGGTTCCTCCTTATGCTTGCATGAATGAGATGTATATATGCTATGCTGTGATGAATGTAATTTAGCTCTCCACATGAGGTATGTCCTACGGTGAATCGAGCAAGTGCGAGCTATATGACCTATCATGCCACAAGAGAAGAACCTAACACTAGGAAATGCGTTCACTAACCTATGTGGGTGGTGATGCCTCTTCATAAGGTTGTGTGATGCATGCAATACCGAGGGGTTACTTGTTTGGGCTAATGGGGATAATGGTTTATTTTTTTCAAGTGTTGTGAGTTTTTTTTCTGAGTTTTTTTTTTCATATTCATAAGCTGCCACTTTCACTTTTAACCAATGTTTATTTTTATCTATTTCCCATACAAGTTCATCCAATTTCTTATACTCTTTTTCTAACTTAATATGCGATGTTTTTAAGGAATTATGTGCATTAGATAATTCAATATGCTTCTTATTTAATGTATCAAACTCATCAAGCAGGGACGTGATCTCTATCTAAATCATAATATACTTTAACGAAATTAGGATGCTCAATTTGTAAAGTATTAAATTCAACGTTAAGGTTAGCATTCATATTCTTTAACTTTCCATACAAATTATATTTTTTTTTTCAAAAATAACTAACAATTCTTCATATGAAAGTTGACATACCTCTTCTTGATCCGATTGATCAAGATTATCGTTAGACATCAGACAAAAATTTGTTACCTCCTCCTCTGCTTCTTCTTCTTCTAACAATTCTGAGGCAGAGTCAGCCCAAAATGCCTTATGTGTCTTCAGCTTACCTTCTTTACACTTTGGCTTCTCCTCGCCCTTCTTCTTAGTTGGATGGATTTTTACATTGGGGCAATCAGCTCATAGGTGACCTAATTTTTTGCACTCAAAATAAATTGTGTTAGATGTAACTTTAGTATTCTTTGAGCTCTTACTTTTGTTCCAGTTGTTTTGATGACACCTTTGTTTTCTTTTAAGAAAATTCTTGAATTGATGGGTCATCAAGGCTATATCGCCATCTTCCTCCACTACAGAACTTTTAATTTTTTAGTTGTTTACTTTTAGAGTCGCTATTTATTCCTACTTTTCTCCTATATCATTTTGCCTTTGGCTCACTCCTTGATCATAAGAAATGATTGACCTAAGAAAATTGTCAATTATATAAATATTTAAATCTTTGGACTCAGTAATTGTAGTGATTTTAGCATCATAAAAACTATGTAAGCATTTCAAAACTTTATTAACTTTCTTCGAATTAGAAATCTCTCTACCTAGTGCATGCAAGGATGTCACTATCTGGGTGAACCTTGTGTACATGTTAGATATAGTTTCACTAAGTTTCATATAAAAGAGTTCATAATCATACAATAAAATATTTAATCTAAACTATTTAACATCACTAGTTCCTTTGTATTTGATACATAATATATCCCAGATCTTCTCACCAGTAGCACAGGTGGACACTCTCATGTAGTCTTGGAGAGTTCATAATCATGCAATAAAAAATCAAGCTTTTTTCATTTAATTTTGCTAGATCCCTATCGACATATTTCCATTCACTAAATGATATTTAAGTTTTAACACCATTAAAAAGTTTAAAGGTACAGTGTAGCCTTCTTATACCAATATCCACATGCGGTAGTATATTAATTATAAAAATATAGACATTTATATTTCCAAAAATCAAATGATATGTTATTAAACAGTGGTGGACGAGTTATGGAATAACCCTCTATAGTATTACTGTTACTAAAATAGGCCATGATCGATTTCCTTAAGGTTTTTTAAAGCACTATTTTTGAGACCCCGCTCTGATACCAATTGAAAGTATAAGATGTGCCAAGAGAGGGGGGATTGGTATTTTTTGTAATAAAAATTAAAGCCTATATAGGAGTTATATTTTCTTTTTTGTAAATTTCATAAGATAAATTAACTAATTAGAAGCAAATGCTACTGATTAAAAGATGATTGCAATAGTGGTGATGAAATTTTAAATATCACAACAAAATACTAAAATCAAATCCTCACCAAGCAATTATAGTAATTTTAAATGCAAGAAAATAAAATGCAATAAATGGAAAAAGCACATGAGAATATTTGTAGTGGTTTGGTCAATTGACCTACATCCACTCTAGAGTCCTCCACTTAGGGATTTTCACTACTCAAAAGTAATTCTCCTTCTTCTCCCACATCAATGCAGAGAAGCCTTTACACATAATCACTTTCACCTTCCCCGTTAAGACGGAGTGTCATACGCAATGTCACCCCACCGATGACGGTAATGGAACTTCATATTTTTCTCCCTCTTGTAGAAGGTAGAGGACCTTTGAGGATGTTGACCTTGAAAACTCTCCCCCAAGAGAGCTCCCACAAGACTTATCCGGGCCATAAGAGGAGCAAGCGTATAGTAGGTTTGGAGCAATTATGAGATCCCCTCACACTCCTCCCTCACAAACTCACATTCTCCTTCCTCTCACAAGCTTTAAATCTCTTCAAGAAGCTCCCTCTTAAGAGTTCCCTTCCTTTGTCATCTCTCTCTCTCTCTCTCTCTCTCTCTCTCTCTCTCTCTCTCTCTCTCTCTCGTTCAAAAAAACTAAGGCATTAAATATATATCAGGTGTCATGAAACCCCTAAAAATTCAATATAGCCATTGATATTCATATAGTATGATTACTATCGTATAGTACGATCAATTCAAAGTAGCTTTCTTCCTGGTACGAAGGAGTACAAAAAAGCAATAATTATCCAATACATCATATAATATGATACTAATATCATCCAGTATTATATACTATATTGGGATGACCAAAATTCATCTTTGTTCATGGTCCAATACGATTCAACATTTACAATATAATCAGTTAAAATATTCAGGTTGTTGGGTACGATGTTTACATCGTACAGTATGATTAGTTTAAAAATCAAGGTTTCGTCCTATATGATCTTCACAATGACCCAAAATAGCCTCAGTTTATCATACAGTATGCATACAGTATGATCACCAATCATTAATTAAGCCTTGATTTAATTGTTTAATTATGGGGATTAATTTTAGCAAGTATTTAAATATTCATACAGTACGATATGATCGAACAATACGATTAGTTTAAAATTTCAAATAATAAAAACTTGTTTAAATTAGTCTGCCATCTAGGGTCTCAGGTTGAAAATGAATCATACAGTATGATCACTATCATAACGTATGATTAGTTCACATAGTATAACTTTTGAGCCACATTGTATCATACAGTATGATTTAAATTTTACAATATGATCTACATAAAAATATATTATTTTTTTCTTTTTTTAAAGAAACTCTTCTCCTTTTTTGTGTGCATGATTACTCAGTTTGCATTTTTTTGTGGCCATACTCAATAAATGAAAAATAAAGAAAATACAGAGTTATAGACTCCTTCAATCTTATTCTACCTAGTCTGGAGTCTTCTATTGTCTTTAGCAGTGTGTGGTCTCCCTAAAATGTTCGTACTCATAGACATAAGTAACATTTAAAATATTTAATTAAGAATAAGATAACTCAATCAACATTATTTTTTTTCATCAAAATCTCAGACTTCGGGTCATACAATACAATATTTATATGAGTCTTTTTTACATTCATTGAGTTTTTTTTTCTTTTGAATCAATCTTGAAGAGAGATCCTAGAGTTTTAGAGAGAAAGGGTAGAGTTTATGAGAGAGGGAGAAAATTTTTGTTGATACTAATGGAGTGTGAGAGGGAGTTTTATAAGATGGCTCTAGCAAATTAGAACATTTGTTCTTCCTTGTGTCAATATTTTTCTTGAAGGAAGCGTTGTGAAGAAAATCAGTTTGGTGTCAAAGGTTCTAGCTACATAGTTGCACCAAAGATGTCGAAAAAGGATTATAGGTTACCTGCCTTCACAAGAAGGGTGAAATAGGATTACATGTTCTATAACATCACCAGGAGCGTAAAAAAGAATTCTAGTTTCTATGCCTTCACTAAGAGGCTGAAAAGGGATTCCACGTTCTCTTCCTTCATCAGGAGCATAAAAAAGGATTCCAGGTTCTCTACCTTCAACTAGTGGGTGAAAACGGATGTCGAGGTTCTCTACCTTCACTAGGACTCATGGTTTTGTGCCTTTACAGTGAGGGTGAAAAATGACAATGAGTTTCTTTGCCTTCACCTCTTCACCTAGAAGGTAAAAAAAAGATTGCATATTCTTTAACTCACCAAGAGGGTTAAAAGATTATGGTCCTCTATTGCACCAGCTTGGTGGAAGAGACTTTGTAAAGGCTTCTCCATGTAGATATGGGGGATAAAGGAGAGTTACTAAAGGTTTAATGCAATGCCTATAGTGGAAGACTCCTGGGAGTGGACACAGGTCATAGTTTATCTGAACCATTATAAAGTTCTTGTGTGCTCATTCTAATTTTTATTTTCTATAGCTAACTTTTTTGTGATTTTATTTTGTGAAAATTTACATGTTGAAAATATGTTGTTGATATTCTATTATGTTGATTAAACTATCATCACTATTATTATAACTTTTGATAAATTTATTAGCTTTTACATTGAGTCATAGTATTTCTTTTGCATTGGGGTTCCTAAGGATAGTACACATTGACTTAACCTCATGAATCTAATTTTCCCCTTCCTTAGCCCTTTTTTGAGATTTGTGTATGATCTTGTGAGTATCATGTCATCCTCATTCGTTGTTTCAATCTAGTCAGGAAAATATTGGACTTATTTTAATCTTTTATTCTATTATTTCAATTGGGTGATGAAGACATTAAATAAGTTCTTAGCTCTTTCTCAATATTCTGAAATGGTTAGGTGAGTATCAAAACATCCTCATTCTTTATTTGATCTACTCAGGCGAATGTTAGAATCTTTTTAATATTTTTTTCTTCCATTTCATTTTGTTAGGTGGACATTAATTTCTTTCTTATCTCTTTATCACTATTTTGATCTGATCTTGTGAGTAGTGAGTCACCCTCATTAAATTTTATTATTTTATTTGGTGAATGTTTGACTCCTTTCCATCTTTTATCCTACTATTTTGATATATTTATGTTGTGGATTTCTCCTTTGATTTACTACTGGAGTTATAATCAAGTAGAGATTCTATGGTCAAACTTGTGTTCATGTGAAGGAGGATCTTCTTCTCCTCACTTCATTATCAGACCTATGATTTGGCTATCATTGAGTTTTTGTTGTCCTCTCTTCATCGTCATACCTATGGTTGGGTGGTTGTTAGCTTATATCTTCTTATAGATGGGTACATCAACACCAACATGTGTGTTTCTCTTATCGTTCATCGCACTTGTTAGGAGTCTATTTAATGAACTCATTTTTCATGCACATCCCCTCGAGTATGTTTTCCTCCATTGATCGAGTAGATTTTTGTTCAAACAGGCTTGATCATGCTCGATCAAACTTATTGGATCCTTTGAATCAAATTTGACTCCAATTTACATCAATCTAGGTCTAATTTCATCAAATTAACTATATCAAATAAAATTGAACATAAATTGACTGAAAGAGAATTAAATTGAATTTTATTAAGGCTCAAATCTAAACCAAATAAGCCTGATTGATTTAAAGACAACTCCAATTTACTTTCCAATCAATTCTAGTCATTTCCAAAATTTAGAAATGAAATCCAATGGCCCCAATTTAATCAAAATCCAAATTATGTCACTATCTTGATGCCCAGTCCCATAATCTTCTCATTTTAGTATGGATTAGGATCAACTTAGCAATGATTGAATGGAAGGGCTATATTTTTTTATATAAAAAGTAGAGGATGGGTAGATTTTTTAATTTGGCATGGTTTTCTTCGAAATCGAGAAAGGGAAAAAACATTTGACGCATAACACTATCACGCTTTAGCCACCCACGAGGTATAAGAATAAAAATTCCAAACTCCTAATTCTCCAGTGGTAGATTTTGCATAGGAACTTCTCCATTTTTGGAGGATAAACAACCCCACTGACTCTTGATAATTCTCTTTTATTTGAATGAACAAACCTCTCCAAATTAAAGCTCCCTCCTACTAACCACTCCATTTTCCATGCAAAACCATAACCAGACTTATTACGTCCTCACAATCTTAGATATGACCACTCCAGTGGCTCTTAACTTCTTGCTAACTCTAGCCTCCCATGCTTGATCCAGCACAAGCCTATGCATGTGACTAACTCAACCTAGTCAAATAGCACATTCCCCTGCACTTATCCTCAATTCAAGCTAGAATCACAGCTACTCCTCTTAATCATGCAAGGAAACAAAACCAATCCTCCTCTCTCCTTGCTTCCAGAGCATCACATATGGGTGTCTCATCGTCGCCTCGCCATCAAACTAACCAAACCATAACCGACAACCAACTTCCCTCTGAGCTCGCATGAGTTTTCAACATCAATTGATGTAAAAGTAACAATCTTCCTCTCTTTATATTTTTGAAGACTACCCATAGCTCTAGTAGTTTAATCAACAACATGATAGTGAACTAAGGAATATAAATGGCATTGCATACCAATCTAATAGATAATTATGTGTTTCATTCATTTTGTCTATGTTAATTACAAAATCAAATCATTTATATTATTAGTATCATACATTTTATAAGTAACTATTATAGAAGTTAAAATAGTTCCTTGAAATCTTACATCACAGTAAGTGTAATAGTATTTTTTAATATCAAAAAATTTTTAAGCACATTGAATTTTAAACTTGTAGAATTTATTTTGAATGTGTTTAGTTTAAAATTTTTAAATATGTATTTGGTATTTATCTACACTTGTGTGTTGGAATGCAATAATTATTGGAGTAAATAAAATTTCAGGTCATTAAATATTTTTTGTGCATCAAATCACGTGTAGAGATTGCATTAACTAAATTTTTTATCATTTGATTTTGAGGAAAGAATTATATAACTTATGAATATCAATTAGGTCATGAATTTGAAACATACATTGAATCAGATATATACTTGTCTTGGTGATTGATTGGACGACTAATTTGTATTTCCTACTTACACATGCACTCTTTATTTTGCTTTAGAGGTACTCATATTCATACACACATTAGTTGGCAAGTTGAGTTTCCTCAGGTCTTTAGAAAGTCTCCTTCATTGTGTCAGGGTATATGGATATGCCCAAACATTGTTCATGATCAAGTATCATTCCTACAACTTTTTAAGACCTTTTCAATTATTGTGGAAGATCTAGTAACACTTGAACACACGATGGATTGTTACTTTACTTTCATCCAGTGATATATGGTAAGATTGTATTAGATCTTAGCTATTGGTTAGTGCATTGATGATGCTTTGACTTTATTGACTAGGTCTTGCTTTCCGCTTTGAGTTTTTGAACCTTCATATGTTCAACCAGATCTGTTGTGTTAGCCACCTATTTTGTTCCAAGTGTATTACTATTTTTTTGCACGAGGCATACCTCTCTAGGATGGTTTAACTTGCTTTTCCTAAAAAATAGCTTAAGTAACTATGAAAATCACATCTTAATGATTTTTATCCTTTAAATATTTTTCCAAGAACATGCTATAACGAAAAAATAAAATAAAAATAACCTCATAATCATTGTTTAACAAAAGTAACCTCATAATCATTGTTTAACAAAAGAAATTATTATTCAACTTAAATAATTAGTAATAAATCATAAATAAACTAAAAATTTCATAACTTTTTTATATATTCAATTTGGAGTGTAAAGAGGTATTAGACTTATAAGATTTTAAGAGTTAAAATGATTAATAAAATCTAATGTATATGTATATATATTGTACCACCCATTCTATCAATAAGGTTTTTAGGATGGACTACCTCAAGCTATGGGGCCATGCATCCTAAGGAGGCCTTGGCCCTCATGGCCATTGGGATAAAGCCATAAATGAATTATTGGAATGTAGTATTAAGTTATAAATTTTATAAAAAGATTTTACTTTTTTGAAAAATGAATTTCATGTTAAACCCTTATGTTATAACCTGTGTTTGTTTTGTGTTCATTTTTTCATCCTATTCCTTAATTCATATAAGGTATATAGGCTGAACTTCCTCAATCTATGGGGCTATTTCTTCTATGCAGGCATTGGTCCTCATGATCATTGTGACGATGCAATGTACCTCATAAGTTAAGGGAGAAAGCCTTAAAGATTTACACAAATTATCCAGCTTTTATATATATAAAGCAACTTTCAAGAGCCCAATCAAACTCCTTAACCACCAAACTGTCAATCCTTAAGACAGGTAGAACCATCGTATATCCTTAGGTAGTACGTTTTCCTTTACTATGTTAGTGCTTTAAAATTGATCAACTTTAGACATATGAAGCTTCGGATTTTTGTGGTGGGCAATAGGCCTACTTTATTGTGTCACCTATTGGCCTTATCTTGAGTCTTAGGACATCAAGGAGAGCTTAGCCACCTTTAAAGACTTGTAATCACTCTAGCCTTAACTAGGTGTAGGATTGACGATGGACCACTTGCCCCACAATTTCTTATAACACTAGCATAGGTAAGAACTCATGTATTTGTGCTCTTTATAACTTGAACATTAAAATTATAACTTTTAGATTAACTTGTAATATTTTTATCCTAAAATAATAATCACTTAAAGGGAAATCTATGAATTAATAAATTGAATAATATGAAGCTAAAAATTATAATTTGATCCCTTTACCTAAATTGGGGTTTATAGCTAACGCTAATTTTATGTAGCATATAGGCTTTATTTTTATCATGAAGATAGATAGTTCACCATTGCATTAACGCAATACCATTCATAACAAGGAACGAGCATTATTCCTCTTTTGTACCTCTCCATCACTCTTATATTTGTATAAGACTGGACTGCAAGAATTTAAAATACAAGGTAGAGTTTAGCTGATACCGTTTTTTGAGCAGAGTGGTGAACTCATCTCATAGTTGTTTAAGTCCTTAGTTGGATTTAAGTTTTAAATCCTCTTATTGTCTTGAATTGTCTAGGACACAAGTAATAATAGATAGGGTATAGTATGTATCTTATAGATATAGGATAAAATGCTAATGGTATGATTATATCATTTCATACATTATTGTTAGGTGAGCTCTCCATTATTGGGAGGCTAAAAATCTCAATTATCCATATCATATAGATGATGTCTCTTTCATCCCTCTCTCTCGTATGTTTCACGTATGATTTCTCTTCTTTGGATTTATCCCGTTTTGATCGATCAGATGATTATTGAACTTTGAGTGTGTTGAATAGCCAATTAAGCCTTTCTTCTTTAGACTAAAAGAATATAAAAAAATCTCACAATGCACTAAATAAAGAAGAGAAAAATTAGCATCCCTAATCAAGAGTATTCTCATGTCAATGCTTAAGATGTAATTAACCATATGGGTTTATGCCTATGAGAAATTGACACCCATGTTAAATAAACCTCACTCTAGTTGAAATATCGAATGGTGAAAATTTCATGACTATTAAGTTATATATATCACTATTCATCAAGATATGTAGGTGAAAGCTACTACTTTCATAAATACTCATAGAAATAATTCTATTTGCTCTTTTATAAATTAAATAAACCTCACTCAAGTTATTTTCATGGATACTCATATGTATAATTCTATTTGCTCTTTTATAATATTAAATAAACCTCACTCGAGTTATTTTTATGGATACTCATATATATCACTATTCATCAGATAGTGTGACTGTATACTTTACATTCTAACATTCACTTATAGTTTCCCTTTCATAGACCCACATGCCTGAGGATAAGTAAGATTTTAAGTTGGACAAATTTATTAAGTGTAATTTATGTTCAATTTATTGTGTTAAAATTTCATTAAAATTTTGTTTTTGTACCTATATTTATATATATAATTCTCAGAGAAAGACCAAAATTCATAAGTGTTGCACTAGCACCATAGCACACATAAACTATGTTTTGTAGCATCATCATCTACAATGCCTCAACACATAATTAACATATTACTACATCATCCGCTCTATCATTTAAGAAAAAACATCACATTAAAGAAGCCAAGGTATTGATGTTCCAGCTCTACATGGCATCACAACATCATAAATTTTCACCATAGAACTTAAGTCACAGGAATTCAAATAATAGAGCACTGACCATGACAATTTCATAGCATTGGATTCCATATTAAAGAGCTGTATCACTCAAATTTTCAAGCTTTGTAATGGAGCAGTTGGCAAAAGATAGAGTCATGCTAATTCAACAAAGTGATGCACCAATCCTACCAATAAATGCATTGTGTTAGTACAACACAATAGCAAACTAAGCCTAATAGCGTTAAGGTATTAGTTCATTTGAAAACACTACAGTGCCACAATTCTGAGCATCGAGGTACTTGAGGCAAGTTTTGTAATGGTTATAAATAGTTTTTTAGGTCTTTCATTCTAGAGTTCAGTCAGTTTCAATAGTGTCCTATAATATTTGGTATAGTTCTTTAGTGCTCGTTTGAGTAAAGATTTAGTGAGGGTAACAAAGAGAAAGATTCTTTCATTAAAAATCTTAGCCTATATTTCGTATGAAATCTCAACATTGGAGGAAGGAGTGTGGAGAATTCAATTTTACTATCCTTCTAAAGTTTTTTTCTTATTGATTTCCCTTTATATTTTCTTCTATGAGTGAAGTAAAAATAAGTTTGCTTTGAAATTTACCTATGTCTACCTAATTTTTATGTTCTGGGTTAATGATTTAAACACAATACAAATAATTATATGGACACTCGTCCTTTGAATGAAATTATGGTTGTTTTTAATGTTACTCATTCATCATTTAATGCATACAATAATCATGTATGTAGTTAATATTTAGTGTGATATATTATCTTGATAGGGGGAATATCAAAATAAAATGTTGTCATACCATAGCATGTTTAACCTTCTTTATATATATATATATATATATATATATATTGGCATTTATCCTCTCACATCATTCACCATCTTTCACATAATTTAAATCATAAATTTTATGAGTAGTTAAATTATTACGTTTAATTTTTCTAAATGTTAGCAATGAAATATTATCATGGATGGTGAAAAATATATTAGGATAAATGTGAAATCTATAGGTTAAGCATTTAGTTCCACTAGTTCTGATCCAATTTGAAAAATGTAAGGTTTTGAACTTTTGAGTTTTTCAACTATTTGCATATCTTTGTGAATGTTTTAATGCATGAAATTGATTGAGCGTGCTCTATAATATGTCCCAAGTGTTGCATGTGAATTTCTATAATATATATATAAGGAATAAAGAGGGAGAAAATAAAATAAAATAAAAATTCAATAATGTTTGTAATCATCAAAACATAAGGTCGGACTCTCGGTTTGCAATATTTTCATATGTGTTAATTTCAAGCCAAAAAATGGGAAACTTAAGAAGATAAATGTAGCTAATTTTAGGAGTTCGGTATGCTTTTTGTTATGATTTTTTTTTCTATTAATCATGATGTGATTCTGATGATTATTTCCTTGTTTGATTGTACTTCCAATGAGTATTTTTATCGAATATCATTATGTGATGAATGAAAAGATTAATTAGTTCTTTTTCATAATTCAATCAATGATTAGTGCTTCTATCTTTCTATTGATAAATGAAAGTTAAAAATTTATTCCAAATAGATTTTAGGAATTGTCCTATCGTTATTCGATACGATGTTCTTTTGGCATACAAGTTATATCGAGTTAAGTTTGATATAAATAACTTTATTATATGTCCCAGTGATCAGTGTTAATGGTCACCATTAGAAATCGCCACCACAATCATATTAGCTCTATCATCTAACGACTATTATTTCCTGACTACTAACATACTTCATAGTTGTTAGACTTCTACAATCAACTTGTGAACACTTCTCTTCTCTAATTCTTATAATGAAAATTAAACTAATGTTCTTAATTATATAATCTCATCTTCTTTAATGGAGGAGAAGAGCAAATTATTGTATCTATAATTATTTAGTGGATAACTACAAGCACATCAGACCTTTTAGTTTTTCTCTTTTATGAGATTTTCAATTCAAAAATTATAGTTCATCTAACAAACTTTATATAGGCATGTTATATCTTTGTATAAGACAAAAATATTAAACACACTACTTCTACAACTTTTCTAGCATAATATTAAAATTTTTACATCTAAGGAGAAAAATTAATTGATGTGATCAACTCATAAATTAAATATAATCATAAATTAGGATGACATACAGTTCAAATTTTAATCCATTTTTATTATTATTGTTTTCTCTAAAATTTTAATTTTAAAAATCTGAATTTACTTTAGCTAAAATCTTAATTCAAAGTACTGATATAACTCAAATCTTTCTTGGAAAAAACCAGTTAGCACCCATAAATAAATTTTATCTAATCGAAACATAAAAAAAAAAATCAGTCTTACCGAATTCCCTAGATATATTTTTGTGGATCCTATTTGCTCCCTTTGCCACTGTCATGCTGAAACTGCTAGTCATCTCTTCTTTGAATGTGACTATTCTTTTTCCATACTTACTAAGCTGGTATCCAATCTGGGGTTTTTATTGCTCAGGCCTAGTATCTTACAAATTTTCGAGTATATCAATGATACTCGTGATAAGCATAAGGATTTCTATTATCTTCTTATTTGCTCTTCAATTTACTTTATTTGGAGGGAACGGAATGATAGAAAATTTGGGGGCTTTTCTCTTTCTTCTACTTCTCTAATGTTGAAAATCAAAAGTGTTGTTTTCTCTATAATTATGAAATGGAATTCTAGGGATATTTTGATGGAACTGCTGTAAGGTTTCTGGATGGTTTTTGATGAAATTGCTGCTGGATTTAAGTTTTTCTGGTATGGTGCGGTTGGGTGGTGGCAAGCCTGAATATGTATTTTCTCTAATCTTGCTGGGGGCTTTGATGGTGGCTGGGCCTATTTGCTGTTTGGCTGGTAATTGGGCTTATGTTGATTTCCGTTTAAAGGGGCAATGATGACTGGGTTGCCATTTTCCCCTTTGGATGGCAGGGTTCTTTTTGCAACCAGGTTGAGTGAGCGGCAACTCCTGAGCCTGTGGCTACACTGATCTCCTCTTCCTTTGGTTTCTGTGTTTTTTGTCTTTCTTTTGTATTTGCTGCTTTTGGTTTATAGGTTTACTTTGGGATTTTTGTTTTGTATCCCCTTTTTTGGGTCTTGTAAGTTTTGACAAGACCTTGTTTTACTGCAATTTTCTTTTTCATTACATGTAACAAGCTTATATTAATGAAAACGGCTTACGCCATAATTTTACCCAAAAAAAAAATAAATTCCCTAGATATGGAATTTAACATAAATTCTTAAACAATTTTCCAAACTTTAGTATAATTTTACTAATAAGATCCTATCACTTTTTTTTGTGTCGTGTACATCTTGAACTTTCCAATTATTTATTAAAAATAATCCAACTTATAACTAAAAATTATTCGTAAATTTCAAAAAAATTATGAAAATAAGAAAATGATGACGAAAATTTTTATAAAACAATTTTAGTATGTTTCATATAATTGCCATGTGGCACGCATATGTTTTACTAAAGCCCACGTATACTGATATAAATGCCATATGTCATTCATATTTGCATTGCCAATATTCTACTCTTTCAAACCACTTTTTCCTCAGAAATGATGACGAAAATTCTGAGGAACTAATAACTTGGCCCTATCTTTCTCAACCAATTTCTCACTTATCTCTACCACCGCCACTTGCTTGATGCACATTTGCTCTTGCTAAAACCACTGTAACAGTAAGTAGGAAGAGCGCTCTCTCTTTCTTGATCAACATTTGTTCTTCTTAGAAAGAGTAAAACTAAAATTTTGAATCCCTCTCTATCTATGGAACAATTATTACGTCCTCCGACCGGACGTAGAGCTACCTCCGACCGGACGTAGAGCTACCTCCGACCGGAGCTAAAATTGCGCCAAAAAACGGAAATACCGAGCAATACCAAACAATAATGAGGAATACCATCATGTGAAGACCTAATACCGAGTTATACTGAGCTATACCGAGCAATACCGAGTTGTACTCGGTATTTTTTTGTACAACTCGGTATTGCTCGGTATAGCTCGGTATAGCTCGGTATAACTCGGTATTGGGTCTTCACATTATGATATTCCTCGTTATTACCAAATAATACCAAGCAATACCGAGCAAATACCAAGTTTTTTGGCAGGATTTTAGTGCTGACTGGACGTTCCTCTACGTACGTTCACCGGACCAAATAAAAGTTTCTATCTATGACTCACTTGAGGTCAAAGTTAAGAAAATTGGGCTTTTTTAAAATTTTGCCTTTAAACATCTCAAAAATTTTCAGAAGACAGTTTATTTTGCGAATAAAAAATCTTTTCACATCAAAATAAGTGATCGAGTGCTTTCTGACATAACAATAATACAGATCTTTGTGCAAAAGATTAAAGATAAAAATAGATAATAAGGTGGAAAAATAAAATAACAATTCGCTCAAAGAAAAAATAAAATAAATTCCAAAAACAAATCATCCTTATCAATAAAAAAAAAAATTGCATTTTCCAGCGTCCCTCGAGAAATTTCAATGAGTTTTAACTATTCAAAAAAAATTTATTACGTAAATCCTTCGAATCATAACTAACTTACCCATCTGTATGTCCTACATATGCTTCTATTAGACTTCAAATCAATGACTAATCACATTCTTCCTTTCTCCCCTCACGCTCTCCAACCATTCAATTAACAATGCTAGGAAACCTTCAACTCTTGCTTTTTGTTGTCTCATAGAATATTTTTAGCGTTTGAGAAATATAAATTTTAATATCATAGATTCATACGAAGATTCAGCAAACAATCAGATAAAAAAGATGGTGTAACATTCAAAAAAGGCACTTGTATTTTTACGCGTAAACCCCTAAAAATGGGGAAAACCCAAGGGTCCTGAACCAGTTTGAATGAATCTACTAGTGTTTGCAATCCATTACAAATGAGCCTTTTCCTTGAGGGGAAGGCCATGGCTTAATGTAGCCAATATACATCATATAAAATGCATTGCATGGTGGAAATAAGAAGAATCAATATTAACTTGCTTTTTTGTCTACAGGACAATGGTCGATCGGTGGCGAAGGTCAGAAAGACTGTAGTCATGCGACAGTAGTTAGAGAACGATGGAGGTTGAAAAGACCATAGTCTTGCATCGAAAGTCGGAAGGACCCTAGTCGGCGGGTGACTAAGGTCGGAAAGATTTTAGTTTATCAATGAAAGTTGGAAGGACCATAGTTAGCAAGCAACAATGGTCAGAAAGCTCATTGTATGATGACGGAGGTTGGAAGAACCATAGTCGGTGGGCTATGGAGGTCAAAAACACTATTGTATGGAGACGAAAGTCGAAAGGACCGTTATCTGGCGACGAGGTCGAAAGGACCCTAGTCGGTGAGTGACAGTGGTTGGAAAGAACATTGTCCGACAACCTAGGTAAGAAAGACCATAGTTGGCGGGCAAAGGGGGTCAGAAACACAATTGTCTTGGGATGCAGTTCGGAGGGACAGTAGTCAGCAGGCGACGGTGGTCAGAAACACCATTATTCTGCCAGTCAGAAACATTATTGTATGGCGACGGAGGTCAGAAGGAATATAATCTGTGGGAGAAAGAGGACATAAGGACCTTAGCCAGCTGGAGATAGTGTTTGTAAAGTCCGTTGTCTGGTGACAAAGGTTAAAAGGATCATTGTTGATGGGCAACAATGGTCATAAAGACCATTATCTATTGACAAAGAATGGAAGGACCATAGTCAACAGGAGAAAAGCTAGAAATTTGACGTTAGTCACTGGCCAGATTGAAGTCTAGTGTTAGTTGGTGGTCATGTGTATGTCTAATGTCATTGGTGCCTGGGAAGAAGTCTGACGTTAGTTGGTGGCTGGATGTATCTCTAGTGTCAGTCGGTGCCGGGTAGAAGTCTTGCATTAATTGTCAGGAGATTGTAAGTCCAACATTAATTGGAAGCTAGGTGAAAGCCCAACGTCAATTGGTGGCCTAAATGAAGTCCGAGATCAGTCGGTAATCAGGTAGAAGTCTAATAATTATTCAGCGCTGGTTGGTGGCCCGACAGGGGTCAATGAGAAGTTTAGTGGCTAGAGAGATCTAATTTCTTTCCCTTGTTTCTCTTTCTTACTTTTGTCATCTATTTATAGTTTTTGAGAGTGTCAAGGCCAACAAATAAAAGAAAGATCAAGGGTACATTTGGAGTGGTTTTAATCAGCGGCTGATATTCATCCCTATAATCATGGACCATTCATTGGGCATTTGAATCTCTTAATGATATCAGAATTTGAAGTTCTTTGGCTCGTTAGATTTGTCTCATCGAGCCCCTCAATTTGACTATAAGCAAGTTACAATTGGAAACCATTTTTCATTCAATTTATAGTTCAAACCTTCCAAGTACACTTGGGCCTTCAATTCCCTTTAGGGCTTAGATTGAGTAAAATTTTGTGTCATATGTTCAGTTTGAAAATAACTTTGTTGAAATCAGAGTTCTTATAGTTTTGAATTTAATTTTAGAAATTTCTAACTCAATTTTTCCTCAAGATTTATCTCAGATCATGATATTTTTTTTATCATATATTAGTTGACCCCTTTTTTTGGATGTCGAAGCCTATAAAGTCTGGAAATATATGTCGTTGCTTTTCATAAATTTTCCATACTAAATTACAATTTTTAAATATTATGATACATGACTACCCCTTGGATGCCAATGTGATCTCCTCTCGGGGATGTGAATTTAGTAAAATATCCTTAATTGTAAATTTAGGATGTACTGAAGTTGGTGAGTTGAATAGAGAAAAATTGATAAAAACATTGCACTCCAAAAATTTGAAATTGCTCGAAATTTATTATATAAGCTCCGTTGAGCTAAAAAGTGTCAAAATTAGATCTAGAACAACAAAAAATGGTTTTGATTTTAATATGGCATTGTCCCTTCAACCCTTTTTTGCATTAAGTATCTCAAGAATGGAGGAGGGTTCAGAATCTCTGGTGACATCCAATCCTTTTTAGTCCATGAATTAAAAATTTATGAAGATGCAAAATACTTCATTCCAAAAGAGCTGAAGATGTCGAGG
This sequence comes from Dendrobium catenatum, assembly GCF_001605985.2. Taxonomy (NCBI): domain Eukaryota; kingdom Viridiplantae; phylum Streptophyta; class Magnoliopsida; order Asparagales; family Orchidaceae; genus Dendrobium; species Dendrobium catenatum. The sequence goes on from NW_021394407.1 coordinate 219,201, forward strand.
TCTCTTAAAGCCAAGGCATCAAACTCAAAGGTTGCAATGTGGCCTGAATAGGAAGGTGGGAATAAATATGTGTGGAAACGAAGACAGCGCTGACTCTTCCAAAAATAGTGACCACTCCTAAATAGAAAAAAGTTATGTCTCACCTAGAGAGTGAAACAGATGAAGAGGAGGTCATCCCTGTTAAATCTAAGGAGATTTAATATACAATAGTCATAGCGAAAAATAAGGCCAATTATTCAAACTTTGATTATGACTACGAGCCATCCTACACGAGTATGTTGTAGTGTGTAATTCTCAAGAAGAATAGTTAGCTATCAATCTCAAATAGCTTATACATGGCCCTACATCTTCTAGCATAATATTCAAGAAAATCATCCCTTAAGAGGTGCATAATGTTAAAGAGCTTGTAACACTTTATGTGCCTCCTCTATGCAAGGGGGCTGGACCATGCAACTTATTCTACAAGATTGGAGAATGTGAAGAAGAAAACTGTGACTTACTTCTCAGGATCATTATTGTGATGAGATAATGCTAATGAGCATGCCAAGATATTGTCCCCAAAATATATGAAGAAGGTTCTAGAAGCAGATTAATACCGATACCCGAAGTCAATAAACTTGTTTCCATCAAAGCATTTGGTATTGAAGAATCCTCATTTGTTATAAAGAAAGGATGTTCTTATAAAAAAAGATATTTGATTTTTCATACAGAAATACCCCTAAAAAGATATTTTTGAAGCTATTACAAGCAAGGAACTTGAATGTGATTATAATGGTGATAAGGAGTTTCATAAAGTTTACACTCACAATGATCAACCATTAGAAGCCAAACCTACACTAAAGGAGCACGAAGATGGTGGGAAGGCAGCTACTATGGATGAGCTGAAAGAAGTCAATATAGGGACTGAGGGGGATCCTCGCCAAACTTTCATTAATGCCCTTCTACATAAAGAGTAAGTGGATGAAATAAAAGAACTACTGTATAAATTTAGGAATTGCTTAATGTAGATATATGTTTAGATGCCAGTGTATGCCCTAATATAGATGTTCACAAATTAGCCATTAAATTGGATGTAGCCCATATCAAATAAGCTCCAAGTAGAATGACATTAGAGATTAAAGAATAGGTGATTATAGAAATGAAGAAGCTTATATATGTTGGCTACATCTGAGATGAAAAATATATTGATTGGATCACTAATATCATCCCTATAAAGAAGATGAATAGTTAAATTCATTTAAGTATCGACTTTAGGAACCTCAATATGTTAAGCCCTATCGATAGCTTTTGCTCCCAATATTACAACAACTAATTGATAACATATCTAACTACAATATATTCTCATTCATGGATGGATCATCGTTATACATTTAAATCAAGATGGCACATAAGGTTGAAAATCATACATCATTTAGAATGCCCATCATCATATTATGCTACACGATTATGCCCTTTGTAAAAAAAAAAAAAAAAATAGTGCCACCTATCAGTGAGTGATGACATATATCTTTGATGAGCCAATACATTAGAAGATTGACTGCTATGTAGATGACCTATCTGTCTAGAGCATAGTCCGAATAGACAATTAAAATGACTTAAGGATTCTGTTTGAAAGGACCAGGAAGTATAATCTAAACATGAATTGTCTTAAGTGTGCTTTTAGTGACTCCTAGGGAAAATTTCTTGGGTACGTCATTTGTTAAAGTTCGTATATGTTATTAGACCTAAAGAAATTATCCCAAGGCTAACTAAGAGGGGGGTGAATTGGTAATTTAAAAAAAACATCTTAAAGTTTTTTAAAATAATTCTTTAAATTTTAAGCACAATAAAAGTTTTATCAAAGTAAACTTTTCAACCACAAAAATAAAAATGTAGCAAATAAAAATAAAAGAACACAAAAAATTATAGTGGTTTAGTCTAATTAGACCGACGTCTACTCCCTGAAGACTCCCTCTTCAGGTATTGCACTATTACCAAAGTGAATCTTCTTTTTCTCACATAGCAAGGTGGAGAAGCCTTTACAATTAACCTCTCTTCCACCAATCTCTGGTGCGACAGAGTATCGTCATCCTTTCACATCTCTAAGTATTGATAGAGAATCATCGTCCTTTCACACACTCCTTGTGTCGGTAGAGAACCATCATCCTTTTATACCCTCCTAGCATCAGCAGAGAACCGGATCTTCTCCTTTGATCTTATCTTGAGCAACTTCAAAGAAGTAAGGAAGATATTCAACAAAAGTTACAAAGAGATCATCACCTTTGTGCAACTTTATGAATCCTTCATAAATTCCACTTGCAAGATCTCAATTTCGACTCCCAAAGCACTTCTACTCTTTCTCTCAAAGATAAATCGAGGAAGTAATTGTACCAATAAGTTTTTAAGGACTTTGTATATGAATGACATGAAAAACCGTCCATAAAATAAAAAATTTTAATTTTATTCGTCCATGATCATACAATACGATCTTAAATTGTACATACAAACAGTTCAAAAATTGCTCGTATGATAATGCATGAATTGTTTTCATACACTGGCAGTCATCTATACAAAGTGAAATCGTACAATACATTAAATTCAAAATTGAACAAGATCATCTGGTATGATATTGTACTAACCAATTTTGTACACTGGTAGTCATATGTACGAACCCCATATCATATAGTATGATCTATTTTAATCAAATCATTCTTCATTCGACATGAAAATGGAGAAGTCCATTTTGTACTCTAAAAGTTGTCTGTACAAACCCAAGTTCGTACAGTACAAATAATTAAAAAAAAAAATCACCACTTCATGCGGACTAAATGACACGCACCAATTTCGTACTCTTGATGTCATATATATGAGCCCAAGTTCGTATAGTACGAACAGTTCAAAAATTTACCTTTTCATACGGATGAAAAGTTATGCATCAATTTCGTACTATGGACATCATCTGTATGAAAATAACTTTGTACAGTACGAATAATACTTAGAAATTTTCATGCATTATTTGATTAATTGCTTTCTGGAGGAACAATTAGACCAAATCATGTTGTACGATCCCAAACCATCTAGTACAATTAGTTTAAAATTTTGCATTTTTTTTACACACTCCCCTAGTGTGTGTATGGAAGGTTACTCAATTACAATCACAATTCCTCAACCTCAAAAAAGTATAAAAGTACATAATCGAAATACAATAAACCCTAATCTAATCTATCCTGAAGTCTTCAGCAGGCTAGAGTATAATTTACCTAAAACATTAGTACACAGAAATCACAAAAATAATATTTCCAATATATGTTAGGGAAAAATAATAATCAATATAATAATTTTTTTGAATCATCAAAAACACACATGTTATGAAAAATATAGTTATGAAAACTAAGATGTAACAGTTTGTAATCGAGAAATCAAAATATATGCCAAAAAGATAAAGTTGATTAGGAAGATGCCGCTTGCCATGAACATTTGGTAAGAAAAAGTGCATTGTACGTGCAGGTGAAGCCATCCGTACATGTAGTTTCATGGAAAAGTCAAGTTTTGCAGCTCAAGAAAAGTATCATAAAATAGGATCTGAAATGATCTATAAATCCTAGCGAGTATCGCTGGGACAAAGGAAAGATGTTATGCCTATGATAGCTGAATGGCGATAAGAAAACGACTATAACGTGTGAATCCCGCTATGAGCTAAGGTGCAAAAGTATAGATCCAGATGGCCAAAAATCCTACCGAGAATAAATCCCACTAATACCTAATAATGTTGGAGAGGTATAATAGGCAAAAGTTGAAGGCTCGGTGGACTTGTATGATAACGAACCACAAGCCTGCAAGTCGAGACGAAACGGGTTGTGCAGTGAAGCCTCAATAATAGTCAAGTAACTACGTTGAAGGAAATTACATATCAAGATGTCCAGAGGCTTGCCAACTAATCACTTGCTGAAAACTCTGATGCTTTATACACTCGATGGTAGAGTTAAAGAAGTACGGGTAAACATCTAACACCATCAACATCCCCCTCCAATCACCGTCTGCTGTAGGGACCAGGCAAAACAACTACTTGTCTAGAGGGATACACTCCTAAAAATGGTGGCAAAAAACTTGTAGTCTCAACAGTATCTGTAGATCTGAGAGGGTAACTGTAAGCTGCTCTATCCCAATCCAACACATATTATAGCCAGCATACAAGAACTAGACCAAGCAGAAGGAGGAAGACAATCATATTCGAATAACGAGGCATAAACTGCCTCATAATTACCAGCCTCCTGAAGTGTACCCTTGTGTGCATGTAGGATGTATCTGGCCCAATAAATATAGTCATTGGCTAGGCTCTAAATCTCTCCAAACATTGAGTCTCATGGCCACTCTAAAGATGATGGTTGTAGTTGTCGATGATTGAGAAGCCTCAACTGTCCAACCTACTTGGTTGTTTCCACTATCAAATCGAAAATGTCATAAGTTCACCAATTGAGTTGTGCAATGGTACTCCCTAGCAGGTTATACTCCATAAACTTCGGCTTGAGGTTGTTAACACACAAACTAGGATCCTTAAACTCCAATTAGTCTATAGAACACTCCTTATGCAGAGGGGTGCAACAAAAAAAATCTTTAAAATATGTCTTACTACTGCTCTAACCTGTCTTAGACATCCGCATTACCCTAATCGTCTTGTCTATTAATGGCATCTCAAATTGCAGCCTCGCTAGGTTAGCTTGGAGGCATATTATCAAGTTACTCCTAGGGAAACATTTTTGTGGGAAAGGAGAAAATGGAAATGCTTCAATAAAATAATAACACATAAATGCATGAAAAGAACACTACCGAGGATCGTTAACCAATTCACAATAAACATGGGACGATCTAAAAGCATACCATATTTATTGGAGGCATTTTTTGACCTCTATAAAAAAAAACACCCACAAAGGGAGAAAAATAGGCGAATTATGTAGCACATGCATCGACGTGACACTCCACTAAAAGGGTCAAATGATCTCTGATTGTCAAAAAATTTATGTTGTAGCAATCAGATGTTAAGTTCACCTAAAATAGGACCCTTCGCAGTCAAATCGGATGATATCAGTCCATAAGGATGACTAATGGCTAATATTGATGCATAATTTTGACCAAATGATGCCTAATCGTGAAGCAGATTTAGCTTTTGCATTCAAAATGTTATCAACACCCAAAAATGTCTGTCAATTTGTCTAATAAGGGTAAATCGAGGTGACGACATAAATCCTGAGGCGACGACATGCAAATTTAGTAAATTGGCATGCAATGCAACCCAAATAACATCTGATCACAAAATTGACTTCGTCGTTGCATTCAAAGATTCATCAATACCGAATGTGATAGTCAATTTGATCAACTAATGTCGTGCAAAAACATCAGCACGTATCACACAAATGAAGGAAATGGTCGGGCGATGTTGCCAAAATGATGACTAATCACAAAATAGACTTTGCTGTTGTATTTAAAACTTAATCAAAACTGATTTTTTTTTTGCCAATTTGTGTAATTTAAGTTGCATCGCAAAGTTAGTGCAGGTTTCAAAGTAATGCGCATAAATAGAGAAAATCAATGCACGATATTTCTCAAATAATGTTCAATCACAAAGCAGACATCGCCATTACATTCAAAACATAATCAATGCCCAAAATATGCTATAGATTTGTCCAATAAAAATTTTGTGAAGAAATTGACTTGCATTTCGAGGGAAATATAATCAATGCCCAGAATGCATAGATTTCGAGGGAAATGCACGCAAACAAAAGGGTTCATTTGCAAATCCTCAAACAGAAAAATTTAGAATTCATCACTATGATTCTGATAATAATAATAATAATTTTATTATCATAAATTTTAATAACTAAATGTCATCGTTTAAAATTAAATCAAAATCGTCTTAAATCAAATCACATACCTCGTATCTTCTACATCCAAATCCCTGTCGTATCCCATAAATCACGGTAAAAACCTTGGATAATCAAAGAGTCGTTGTCATATCGATAGAATTTGCAAACCTTGTCTGAAACGAGGCTCTTTCGTTGTTAAAATTAAATCCAAATGGGGCTTAGTTTGTTTTTCCTCTCGATTCAACCTTCACATCATGCAAGCAGCAGATTGGAACCTCCCCACTTCTAACTTCTCACTACAATAACCAAACCTCTTCAAAATGAGCAACTATCTACCTCTCCTCCTTAACTACAGCATTCTCCTTCCAACTGAAATGCCTTACAAACCCGTAACTTGTTCCTATGTTAGCCGTTTCCTCTTCTCCGCTTCACAATCAAATTAAGCATAGCACCTCACGTGGGTTCCTTAACAGCAGCTTTATCTAACCTCATGTAGGCTTTTCCTTATAATAATAAAAAATAATCCACTCCCATGATCCCCACTCCGCATACCACAAACTAGCAACTAAGTTGAATCATCCCACTTCAAATTGCAAAAGCCCATTAGCTTTTTGTTGCAAGAAAATATTACCCAGCCCAATTTTTAAAAATTCCATACCAAAGCCCTTCTCCAACTATTCTGCCCCCTTAACTCTCTAGGCTGTATCCGTTTACAAAAGCCAACACCTGCTTACACATTTTTTCTATTAGAACAAAAAATTCCATTAAAATAGGAAGATACAACACAAGATCATAAGAAGGGCCACAACAATAGAATTAAATAATGCTAAAATAAAGAAAAGGAGTAGCAAGTCAAACTGAGAGTTGGAAAGACAAAATCGGAAGAATAAAATAGCTCATCCCAAACCATCCAAAAGAAGAAAATCATTTCTTCTTGAAATTCTGTTTACGTTGCCTAACAAAATTATCGAGTGAGCCCGTATCCAGAATGTTATCAATAAAGTCATTCCCACTATCAATAGCCAAATCATCATGTAGCCAATCACATTGCCACCTAACATCTCTTGCCAATCACCTGCTTACTCATCTTCAATAGCAACAACCCAATACAAAACTCAATCAATTAAAACCATCCCAAAACCTCTTTAAAAAAGCCCATTTTCCCATAAACTAAAATAGTAAGTATTTTTGCATTTCTCACTTATCATTTTTATTATTATTATTGAGCATTGGCTGTCATTGATGACATTGAGGTTACTAGTTGCTTATAAGCCAAAGTCAATAGTTATTCATATTATTATTATTGATATATATATATATATATATATATATATATATATGATCGTCCCGTACGATCGTTGATCGTCCTGGACGATTTTACTTAAACGATTTGAAACGACCCCATTTGCGCATGTGTACGAAATGTCTTCATACAGCTGATCGTCCCGTACGAACTAGGTCTCCGGTACGAACGGTTATTACTAGGTCGGTTCTAGAAACTGCTGAAAACCGTTCTAAGTCGGTTAATCATTTGGACGAAAATTTATTTGTCTGGACGAAATTTTTACAGAGGGCCGATCGTCCTGGACGATAATTTAATTCGTCTGGACAAAAATTTTCCAGAGGACCGATCTCCAAGGATGATAATTTAATTTTGTCTGGACGAAAAATTTCCAGAGACCAGATCGTCTTGGGCGATTTTTAATTTCGTCTGGACGAAAATTTTCCAGAGGACCAATCGCCATTGACGATAATTTAATTTCGTTTGGACGAAAATTTTACAGAGAACCAATCGTCCTGGACGATTGTAAAATTCATCCTGGACGAATAGGACTTAGAAAAATTTTTAAGCAAGTTCCTATTCGTTCATATGCTCAATAGGAGATAACTGTCTGATCGTCCTGTACGAACGGATATCGTCCAGTACGATCAGTATAAATATATTGTGATCTCCTTATGTGTGTGTGTATATTTTTATTCACTCAAATTACAATCACTCCCTTTCAATTTGATTTCTAAGAAAGTACAAGCTTCAAATTTTACAAAATATCTCATGCTGAATTTAATTTGAAGTCTTCGTAGTCTGGAGTTTGTTTTTTCCTGAAATGTTAGTACACACAAGAGCAAATACAATTCTTCTAAAAATTGTTAGGTGAGAACTACACGTTTAACAATAATATTTGGAATCATCAAAACTACATAAGTTGCAAAAATGTAAAGCATGCAAATAGCAACTATCTTAACAGGATAAAGGCTTGATGTTGTTGTTGTTGTGTTGTTATTTTTCCTCTTTTTATTTTTCCTTTCTTTATAATATATATATATATATATATATATATATATATATATATATAATATATATATATATATATATATATTATATATATATATATATATATATATATATATAT
>NW_021394407.1:228885-231059 GCF_001605985.2 Dendrobium catenatum
TAAGAGCTTGTGCTTGTCGTATTCTTCATGTATTTTGTTGTGGTATTTGATCTCATATAGTATATCCTTCACTACTATAGGTAAGTAGGTAGATGTACTCCATATATTGAAATTGACTTCAGGATACTGCATTTACTGAAGTCTTTCTGTATCTACCCATAAGTGGCATGTGGCACATACATCTGTCTTTGTAGAAAGATCATATATGTTGCAGATCTTTCACTATTATCCATGTATAGATTGTTACATGTACCACGGATTTCTCATCCTTGATAATGACTTTGAAGAGTTTCCTATAATCATTATCCTTTTTGACATTTATATCTCATTTGTCAAGAAAGCTTTGAAGCATGTATAGGAAACTAAGTAGTATTGAATTAATGTATTGGTCCGTTCGTCGATTGCTATTGATGGTAATTGGAATCTTCCTTAAGAAATTCTCTTCACTTTGCTTATGGATATAGTGTACTCTTCATACATGTGTTGATTGTATATCTCTTATTGCCAATTCCAAGCGATCATCAGTATGCAATATATCTTTCTAGTACATCATCATTTAACCCATGATGAGAGTAAGAACATTAGTGCTATTGTCGATTGGAAGTTTGCACTTTAGCTGGTACGGATATCATGAATCATTCATAATATCTATTGAAGGTCTTGTATTGTAGCTTGTACATAAATTGTCATACTCTTTGTTAGCTCTATTGATCATTGCTTGATGGTGCATTGCTTCTAATGTCGTAAATGAGCCATTATAATCCAATGACCTCTTCCCAATGTTATGATTTTGTTGTAAAACCATATTCTTTGTGCTCTTCTTGCTACTTGTAATCAAATTACACTTGCAAGTTCTTTGTGATAAACTTGAGATCAAGTTCATCCGTCCCTTCTTTCTAATTGAAATAATTAAACAAGTTAATCACTATTGCTCACATAGATTTCATGTTCACACTTGTAATGATTTTGCATATGAGTCTTTGCTTTCTAAATTAGCATTTGCATTCCAATCAAAATGATAATTCTATACGGAAAGTTGATTATCTTTCAAATCAAATTCCTTATAGTTCATTCATTGATGTTCATATGATATTTTGATATTGTTTCATGTAATTTCTTCAAGTTAGATGCTTTGTCCTCTTGATTCAAGTTCTGAGCATAATTTCATATAATCAACTTGTATGTTAAACGTCAAAGTTGTTTATGTTCGGGTACAGTTCAGACTCGAAATGAGCCTCTTCCATTCATTTGAGTTCCCTGCTGTTCAGATTGCAAGTTCTATGTAATTCATATCACATTCAAGTTCAAGTTGAGTCCAGATCAAAGTCCCCTGCGGTCCATATCTTGTTCAAGTTTGATGTCCACAAGTACAAGTTTCAAGTTCTTGATTCTTCTCATTTGATTTTCAAATCAAAAGTAAGTTCAAATTTTATGCTTTCAAATTTATTTGAATTTAAGTTCACAAATCCATTGTTCTCTCAAGTTCAAAGGTTCACATGTTTTGAGTTCAAGTTTGATCGTCCTTTGAGTTCAACCAAGTCCAAATGTAGCATTATGTTCACCCGAAATTTCGGCAGCCTCCCGACGTCTCCCCAGTTTAGGGGAAAACTACAGAAAACTGGGCCTTTCCCACCACGCTAAGAAAAGCGTGCATGGTAGGTGCCCCCTTTCGAGGACACCGCGGCCGTGTAATTTTTCGATCCCCCACCATGCTAAGAAAAGCGTGCATGGGTATTTTTTTTGTAAAAAAAGAATTTTTTTATTTTTTTGAAAATATTTTGTAAGCAAGGCAGTTATTTCCCCGCAAGCGGATACTTATGGGTATCCCCGCTTCGTCGTGCGCATCGCACCGGGATCCCTTCCCACCACGCTAAGAAAAGAGTGCATAGGCGGGGTTTCCAAGGCGATACGAACTTCGAAGAAGGAATTTTGAGTTTTAGAAAAGTTCATACCATCGCGGGGTTGTCGTGGTTGACACGTGGATCGAGGGGTCACTCGCTTACCTCGTCGTAGGTGTCGCACCGGATTCCCTCCTACCACGGCCAATAAAGGCGTGCTTAGGTGGTTTGCCGGTCCGACACGGACATCGAGGTGAGAGAGTGGAGGGAGACATTGCTTTTTTTTTTCTTTTTCTCTTTTTGACTTTCTTTTCTTTTCTTCTTTCTTTTTTTTTT
>NW_021394407.1:232300-287156 GCF_001605985.2 Dendrobium catenatum
GTTTTTGTTTTTATCGTCGTATTCGTAAAATTGAAGTTAGAGAGACTTTAAAAAAGATGAAGTGCCGAAAAGCTGTTGGACTTGATGATATTCCAATAGAGGTGTGAAAATGCTTATGAGATGAAAGAATTTTTTGGCTTACTAAACTTTTTAATATTATTTTGAAGACTAAAAAGATGATAGTTTAGTGGAGAATGAGTGTGTTGATTTCCATTTTTAAGATTAGAGTGATGCACATGATTGCACGAATTATAGAGGAATTAAGTTAATGTGTCATACTTTAAAACTATGGGAGAGATTTATGTAGCATAGGTTGCGGGGTGACACTAATGTTTCTCAAAATCAATTTGGATTCATGCTGGGTAGGTCAAGTATGAAAGCTATACATTTATTGAGAGGTTTGATAGAGAAGTACAGAGAGAATAAGGATGATTTACATATGATATTTATTGATTTAGAGAAAGCATATGATAAAGTTCCAAGAAAATTTCTATGGAAAGTTCTAGAAAAGAAAGAAGTTAATAATGCTTATATCAAGTCATTAAGGATTTGGATGCAAATAAAAAAATTAAAAAAAAAATTAAATCTTTTTAAAAAAAAGAGGATATGTATGCAAGGGATGTTACTTGTGTTCAAACACAAGGTGGTTAACCAAGTATTTTCCTATTTCAATGGATTACATTAGAGATCTGCCTTAAGCCCATATCTTTTTGCTTTAACCATGGATGTTCTCACTAGACATTTGCAAGAGTTTGTACCCTGGTGTATGCTTTTTGCTGATGATATTCTTCTTGTTGATAAGACCAGAGAGGGAGTTGAATGTAAACTTGAATTATGGAGGTCAACCTAAGAGTCTAAACATTTTTGTTTGAGTAGATTTAAAATTGAATATGTGGAGTGTAATTTTAGTAATAATAGTTCTTGTGAGGGATTATGACTTTGGGTGATCAAGTCATTAATAAGAGTAGGCATTTTAGATTTATTTTTAGAAAGGTAGATGTAGAGCTTAAAAGACTTTGGTTAAAAAATATTAGAAACGACCTATCTTTGTTAGATTTAAATGAGAATTTAACTTTTAATAGGGCACAATAGAGAAAAAGAATTCATGTAGCCAACCCCACATAGTTGATAAAGGCTTGATCTTGTTATTGTTATTGTTGTACAAGAAAAAAATTCTTCAAAAATCAGTTTTTGTTTAATTGTTCGCTTTCACATTGAAAATTTTGATTTTGATTTTAAGTTTAAAGAATTGGTTTTAATTTCTAAAAGAATTTTTGAATTTTTTTTTAAATCATCAATTCACCCCCTTTTTGATGTGTCATTTAGTAGTTCATGTGATTTCACAACCATCCTTTGAACTTTCAACTTTTATGCAATTCTTATGTTTTATGTTGTTTTATTTTTGTAATATCTAGATTTCAATTCTATTTTATGTAATTTATCACTTGTCACTTTACATCATGTGTAATTTTTTTGTTTCATATGTATGCTAATTTGTTACTCTATAGCAATAGAAAGTTAATATGTCATCTTTTAACATATTATTTATATATTATATTAAAAAATCACTCTTAATTTTTATTTTCATTTTACGTAATTTTTAGATTTTAAGGGTTACATATCGCCTCACAAATGTAAAATAGCTCAATACCCAATTGCATAATTTTAAACATCGACAAATTCATCAAAATCTCCCTAGATAGGGTCTCTATAGCTCCAAAGTGACTTAAACATTTTATTGTGTCTCATAGTTCGCCTCATAGTTCTCTCTTTTCCCTTTTATTTATTTATTTATTTTTTTTTATATTTGAGCCTAAGAAATTAAACTTGTGTTTTTGGAAGAGTGATGAATCTCAAATATTGTAAGGATACAAGTCAAAGAAGATGTCATATTTTGATATTCTCAGAAGGTACTATGATCATTGTTGATTTTCACCCCGATCAATCATATTCTTCTCAGTGTGTCCTTTTAGGAGTAAGTCTTTCTAAATATGCAAAACAGGCTTCCACTCTTTTGCTCAATTCCTTATTATGTGCTAATAATAGGTTTCACTAATTTTAACAACTACGAAATTGTTTTAAACCTTAGAAAAGTATAAAAAACAGAAGAAAAATCTTAGAAGGTTCCTCTTACATAAGGGAGAATGAGGGATTTTAATACCGTAGTTCTACCATTTAAGAAAGATTTTCCATCTTTAATTTTATCTATACATATTCAATGGGCACTTCTTTGCGTGAGGTTCCTTCTGTGTCTCATCAAACTTCATTGCTGGATGTCAACCTTCTATAATATTTTTGTCTATGTCAATAGGTCTTGACCAGAGAACCAAATATGAATACCATTTTTATCACTAGGTAGATGCAGTTGGGCATAAAGATGGTATTATCAGAGGAAATGGAAGAAATACTCTCATGATATCTTTGTGAATAAAATATTCTGTTCTTTATTTCCATAAATTCTCATAACCTTAATAAAATTCTGTCAGGGTCGTCCAATTCTGAATGAGCTACCCCATGATTATTTGATTCTTTCAAACTAATTATACTTGCTTTTCTTGTTGAATCAAAGAATACATATTAATTAGTGGACTGTGTTGAAAATTATTTTCTGTATTGAGCATCATTATTTGGCTAATTAGGATTTTATATATATATTCTGTTATTCAACCAAACTTAGGTTATAATGTTTTTTTTTCTACAGGGAGGAATTGTACAAAATTATAAAGAATTCCTTGACCGATATATTGGGCCAGTAGCATCTGTAGCCGGAGTGCTAGATTTTTTTTCCCTTGCTTTTCTTTGTGATGTAATTCGAATTTGAAAATGTTTGTATTTTTGAGTTATAACTTGTAATTCGTCTGCTGTAGCTGTTCACCATCCTTTTGTTTATTATTAGTACTCTTTTTTATGTTTGGTACCAAATCCTTTGACCTTTTGTATCATGAGTTGAGCAGCATAGCATTTTCATAATCCAGTTAATAGATTTGAATGCAGCATAAATACGAAATTTATTGAGACAAAATATGCTAAAAATATTCTTATAATTTTATTTATTTTTCATCATTCGATACAAAATGAAACCAGTAAAGAACTGTCACAGATAAAAGACTATACGTCATAAACAAGAGAAAATGTTATGTTCTGAAGCATTTCCTATCAGCTGTTAAAACATCTTTGATTTCGAATTTATGATAAAAAAAATAAAATAAAATAAAAGTATTTATACCTAATTTCAAATTGATTTGGAAACATTTGATATCAATAATAATATGGAATATATCTATATCAAAATTTAAAAACATTATGACCTAAGTTTCCGATTTTAACATAATATACTAAGAAATAAAAATAAGATATTAGAATAATTTTTGTGGAAGATTTTTTGAAATATTTATTTGAAACATGAAGACTTATGAAATAATGACAAATAATTTATTATTTTCATACATATAATGTAAGAAAAAAATGACAAAATACAGTTTTTCTCATAAAAAATATAGCTCCTGATTGAGACTTAAATAGTAGCATAAATCTGAAGGCTCAAGGAAGTGAAGCATTTATTAAGTTTATAATAATTAAACAATGAAGAAGAAGAAGAAGAAAGATAAATAATACCCACTAATAGGTTCACATAGGGAGATAGAACAGTAAGTACCATGAAGACTTTATATAACGCAAGTTAAATTCCTTGTTATTGTATTGAATCCTATCCTGAGCAAAGTACAGTGGCAGAAATGGAAAAACATTCTGCTTGAAACTTATGGCATCTAAATCACATAATGAATAACTTATCTATAAAACTTATGGCTGCAAACAATGCTGACTAACCTATTGACAGATTACAATAATTGCAGTCAGCATTGGGAACAAATTCTATAAAAAATGTGTAACAATATGAATTAAAATTTTCTGTATTTTATTTATTTAAAATATTTTACATCTCAAAATTCTCAATCTTAGGTTTTAGGAGGAGGCCATTTTCAAGTCTGGAAGGTACTACATTGCTATTTGAAAAAGCTGGGAAGGCAGCAGATGACGCTACTCTACCCCCCATGCTATTATTGGCTGGTTCCTCATCACTGCATTTTTCTGCTTTTAAAGACATTGAAGATAATTTTGCTTCTGCAAATACCAAATAAATATCAGTTTTACTTTAATAAATTACAATCAGAAAATTAGAGATTGTGAGAGAGTAGATGACAATAGCCGAGATTTCAGACAGAGCATGCTTCGGTAAATAATGATAAGTATGAAACCTTTGATCATGAAATGTTGATTGGTGATAAATTACTCTCCATAACAGTAACAGTCAACATTGAACAAGCATTATTCTATGTTGAGGACAGAAGGAAGAGGCCATAATTAATGTATTGGTGAATTGTAAATGCATTAACTAACGCCGCTGATTAAAATTAAGAAAAACAGTTTACCTTTTGCTGCTCCGCAATTGATGAGTTTAAGAAGAGACTCTCGATATGCCATCAACACACATTTCTCTTGCTCTGCATACACCTCCGTTAAACTCTGGTTGTAAGGAAGCCTTGAAGAAGGTGGATTAGGGTCCTGAGAAGATGACATAAACAACATGTCTTGTTCATCACACATTAGTGCAAGAGTTCCAGGAGAAATGGGTCTTCCAACTTTCTGAACATCAACCAAGTCAGAACCAGACTCTTCTGTGCTCATTTTGTCTGCATGTGTTCCACTGAGTCGGTCATCAGCTGACATTTTCTGGAGATCTACATCCTTCTGAGTCTCATCCTTATCATGACTTGATGAAGCGAGTGAACTTTCTGTTTGTTCCTCCATCTCAGACATCATCTCCTCATCAACTCTTTTATCTGTACAAGTAGCTCATACAAGAAAGAATATGTTTAGATTTTCAGAGATTTATTTATTAAGATTACCAGCCAAACCTAAATGTTATCCACGAAGTGAAGAAATAATAAATTGAAAATGGCAAATTACACAATGCAGATGTATTTAAACCTAGATCCCCCTCATATTGTTAACACACATCAGAGTCGTAGCAGGAGCCATAAGCCTAGATCTAGGCAAGCTCGTCCCCCAACTTCTTTTAATAATGTCAGGCAAGATAATAATAATAACACTTATCACGCATCTTCATCTCCTACCAAAACAACTACTCATTTAGAAAATGATGATTTTCATGTTGCTGAGATTAGCAATTGTAGTCATACTCAGAACAGTACCTCTGCCCAAACCAACTCTTTGGTGAATCCTCAACCTTTTATTGCAGATATTAATTCTAATAAAGAACGCGAAAAAGAGATGAACTCGATGAAATAAGTGACTCGCGCGTCGGCGCGGCGCGTCACTTGAAGGATCAAATGACCTCCGATCTTCAAACAGACCGTGCCATTGCGATCAAGAGATTGAATTTGCCTAAGTGGGATCGTCTCGCACTAAAAATGGGGGGAAAATGACCAAAATCGGCGACTGATGCCCAGAATGGATGCATGACGTTGCCCAAATGACGTTCGATCACAAAACGGACTTCATCGTTGCGTTTAGAAAGTCGAAAATACATAAAAAAATTACTATCAATTTGTCCAACTAAAATCGCACAGCAAAATCGGATCGCATTTCGAGGCAACGCGCACAAATCGAGGCAAAACGAATATGTTGAATTGTGTTGCTTGATGATAATAATACTAATACACTATTATTATTATCATCATCATCATCATTATTATTTATTATTATTTAAATTAAAATTAAAAAAAAAACTCAAATCAACATTAAACTTACCTCGGATATCCTGCTATGAATCATGATCAAATCCCCAAAATCCTGCATAAATCTCGTAATTCAATTGCTCTGTGTGACGCTGCTACAGTTTATATCAAGTGGCAATGAATGAATGACTTCTCAACTATTTAGAAGACGAGCAAACAGCGAGCAGGGCTCTCGATTTTCCTCCTCACCGAATTCCAGAGCTCACGACTCCGTCCAACCAAGCTTCATCCAGTCAATCGAAATTCGTCGAGCAGCCACAAGAAACTCTGACCCTTCCCATCAATTTCGTTTGGATGTAGCTATACACAACGACCCCATTAACCGTTCACGAATCCACGCCCAGCCCTTATACCACCCGAAACCCCTGCTAAACTCCACACTTCTTTGATTTCTGAACTGCTCGATCGCAGGCCACGACCGACCCTCTTTCTCCGACCCCATCTAGTCCCAAGCCTGCATCGATCTCCACCATTTACATCCAATTCCCGCTTGCTCTAGCGAAAACTTCCAATCGGATTTCTATTTAGATCCAACGGCCAACCAATCCGATCACCCCACTACCAGATCCCACTCTACCCGCCGATTTGTCTGAACCACAAAAAACCTTTCCTCCTCTTTCCAACAGCCTCCACTCTTCCATACTATTGTGCTGTCCTCGACACCTCAAGCTTGCAACAAGTCGCAAATCCGGCCACCTAATCCGATGCCAGCACCTTACAATCCCGTCGCCAGCTGGAAGCTGTTCCACTCCAAGTCACATATAACCCTCCTATCCTCCCAACCTACAACTCCTTTTTCAATCAAACTACAACAACAGCAGCCCACTTCCAAAGCTTATAAGCCTCCTTAGCCATTGATTAAAGCAAAATAAAAAGCAACCGCACCAATTGTCAGAACATCTCATCCACCCAAACTTCTTTTGATTTCCGTTGTTTATTAAATTCAGAGCTACAAGGGAAAATAGCCATTGTCCTCTCCTCTACTTGTATAAACCAATTTGTCCCACTCCTTATAAACCCATTCCAAACCCACACTAAATCAGCCCAAATCGACAAACATGCCCATTCCAAACCAAAAGCTGAACAAGACAAGCTCTTTCTTTTTTATTATTATTCATAATCATTTTATTTTCATTACAGATTTTAATTACTAACGTTCATTAAATTAATGTTGCTCTTAGTCATTGCCGTTGATTGTGTATGAAATCATAGTTGCTAAAGATATACATACATGTGGACATATATACGTATCACGTATGTATACAAATATACATATCTTCATGTGTGTGTGTGTATAAGGAGAGCTAAAAAAATGAAATGAAAGTCAGTAAAAAAAGAGAGAAAAAAAAGGGAGAAAAAAAAGGGAGAAAAAAAGGGAAAATTAAAAAAAAAAAAAAAGAGGAGAAAAATATAAAAAAGAAGAAAATATTACTATGCATTTCTCGCAATTGTCACCTCGCTCGTCACCAATGTATAATGCTCTAAACTCAAAACCTCGCTTTTGACGTTTGCGGCGTGCCGGGGGACCACGTAAACGCACTATTGTAACACGGTAAGATGTGTTGCGAATCTGGATTCAGGAATTATAATTTTGATGATAACAAATATTTCTGATACTTCTGTTTCTTCTACGACTGTCTTGCCTACTAATGTTTCAGGTCCACAAGGTCAACTGCAAATTAAGCTAGCTCTAGATTGGGTAGACTAGGAGTGAGTCAGTCTGTAAGTGCATGCCAAGAATTTTTACCTTTTCTTGAGTCAATTGTAACAAAGTGGATCCTGATGCTAAGTAACATTGCATACACACACTCAGGAAAAAATTGTCTATTTTTAGAGTTTTCTATTTTTGATAATATTGTCTGGGACGATCCCAAATTGTCCTGGACGATCAGTTAAAAACAGAAACCCTAATTAGGGCATCCTGGTTAGGACAGCCGCAATTAAGCAAATCGTCCTAGAAGATATTAGCATTGTCTTGGATGATAAACTCAAATCAGAAAGAATCAGCAGCCAGATCTTTTTAGGCATGTTTTATTTTTGGACATCGTCCTCGACGATGTAGTGCAATTATGCCTAAATTAGTTTGGTAATTAAAGAAAGCAATTAAGGGTTGATTGCTCGATCATATCATCCTGGACGATTAGTTAAACAAACCTTAGTTTCTTCCTTGACGATCAGAACGATGTCCGGGACGATCCAAAATTGTCCTGGACGATTAATTATTTTTCCATTGTCCAAACATGCAATCAGGGCGATGTTCTGGACAATATTTGATGTTTTGAACTAATCGTCCGGGATGATCGTGAAAACGTCCTGGACGATCAGTTTAGTTTTCCATCGTCCAGAAATGCAATCAGGGCAATGTTCTTGACGATACTCAAAGATTTTGAACTAATCGTACAGGACGATGTCTTATCATCCTGGACGATCAGAACAAACAAGTCCTTTAATCGTCCAAACTCTTCCAGATCGTCATGGCTGATTGAGCTGAATTTGTACTGGTCGTACAGGATGATATGTCGATCGTCTTGGACGATTTATATCGGTTTGTTGCAATTAAGAGCACATTTGAAGCTCTTCTATATAAGACATCTTGTTTATCCAAGATTGCATCTTTTACTGCTATCTTGACCTGAGAGAGCCAAGAGGAGAGGGAGAGCAAGGGAGAGAGAGATAGCATCTTGTGAGCGAGAGTTTGTGAGGGGTTTTACAAAGGTTGCTCCAAGCAAAAATCCAGGTCTTCTCCGGTCGTCATCCCTGGTTCCTTGAAGGTTTGAGAGAGGACTACTTCAGCAATTGATCGAGGTTCTCTGTCTGCTTCATTAGGAAGCGAAAGGAGTCAAGTTCTCTGCCTACTTCAGGAGCAAGCAAAAGGAGTCGGGTTCTCTACCTCACTGGAGTCGGTGGAAAGGAGGTTTGTACAGGCTTCTCCGCCTTGCTGTAAGAGCAAAAGAAGAGTCACTGAGTTTAGTACAATACCCGGAGGAGAGGCTCCGGGGAGTGGACATAGGTCAAGTTGACCGAACCACTATAAAATTGTGTTCTTTCTTATTACTTTTCCGCATTTAATTTCCGCACTTTAATTTTCTTATGGTGATTGTTTGGTTGTGATTGTGTTTTTGATTGAGAATTTAAAAAAAAAAAACAAATTCAACTCCCCTTGGTTAACCTCGAGACTAGTTCATAAGGGCTGACCCACAATTTTTATCTCAATCATGCAATTGATTAATGTGAAATGATTATAATGACTACAAGGAATACACAATGAATTGCTAACCAAAATCAATTTGAGTATGAAATGATTGTAGTTTGCATACAGTCGACGTCAAATAATTGCAGACGAATACATCGGCCTATTTGCAAACAACATAGCCTCCTGCAAATAAACAATGCAACATGCAGCAAGTGTAAATGCCGGCTACCAATAACGAGAATGTTATCACTCATGTCATGAATCATCAAGCAATATTACAAATAATCAGTAACATGCTCAATCAACGGTTTAGAAAATGATAATAAGAGGTATGTAATGATATGATGATTTGTTAGTGTTCATGTGCAATGAACATAGAAGGATCACAAGCGAAGCAAGGGAAGTGTAGAGGAAATAGCCCCCTTTGTTATCAATGCAGGCTCACGAATAGAACATTGTGCACATTCAAATGATAGTTACCCGCACAACTAATCAACGACAAATATCTTAAAATGCCCTCGTACTTGCATTACAACAGGCACTCCATGCAAGTATATACTGCACGAATGTACATGCAAAAATATATACCCGCATGGGTCCTGATGAGCGAGATGTAGGTACACATTTGATGTCTAAGGATGCTGCGCAAGTTAATATATGAATTTAAATTTGTGCCCAATCCTGTTATGTGGATAAATAGAAATCGATACGGCTCAAACCATTAAACAAATATATAGTCATGGCGTCGATCGAGGTATTTGCTTTATGTGTTTATTAGGCCTTCAAGGCCTACGGCTAACCTGATCCTTTGTAAACAAATCGACAAAGTCGACAGGGTTCAACCAACAAAATAAAATCACAGATAAAACCTCAATGACGACTATGTTTAAAAGCTAATCTCAACCGGAGGGGTTCTCAAATATTTCAAATGCCTCCCAAATTCTCAGATGCCCATGAAAATCCAAAATTTCCAAAAAAATACCTAAAATCAAGATATTTAAATTGAAATAAATTATCAAATGATTAAAGCAAAACTCATCCACCCTCTGCAAGAGTTTGCCGATGTGGACAATTTAAAAACTACTTCAGCTTGCAAAGAGAAAATGTCTGGTCGAAAACGTCACTAGAATTCATTCTCAGCCTGTTTATTGCTAGTAAGTACGTGACATTAATCCTCTGATCAGTGGTTTGGCCAGATGGCTCCATAAAGAACTCGTGGCTTGGCTAGATCGGCTCCACGTGAAAGATTATGACCACGACCATGACCTAGTGGCTTGGTCAAATGATTCCACTTTATTACAATTACGTCATAGCCCGTATGCTCCCCAATGATGTCAAATCCTTGAGATATGAATCAATAGGATATAATCGATATAACACAAAACCCTTTGTCAACTAAGGTGAATTCAAATTTGTCCCCTTAGACAAATATTCACCCCAGGTCTACAAGGTACCCTTGGATGAATTAACCCATGACTGCCAATAAGGATCCTTCTGTCAAATCGGGTCGACTATGTCCTCTGACTAAGTAGACCAATGACCATAATGACCCGGGACGACGTAACCATGGGATGTTGATCGGGTCCATCATCACTTTCCCCACCATCCACTTTAAGCGTAAGATGGAAAAATTTTCAATTTTAAATATCCAAATATGCTGCTACTATATGGCAAATACCACTTATCTCTATGCATCTATTTGATTACTAGCCTTAATCGAAAGTTCTCTCTTGTTATTGAGAGAGCTAATTAATTATAAGGGCTTGCGCCTATAGGAAACCTGAACTCGGATCATGATGTCCTGCAAAATGAGGGCAAAATCTTTGGGTTGTGTCTTATAAACAAACCCAATCAGTCTTCCACAAATTTGCCTTGAAACTTAAGCATTAAAAAAACTCTCGACGACCTGAAGAAAGAAGGGGGTCAGCGAAGAGGCTGGGGCACAAATTTTCGAAGCCCACACTAAGACCTAAAAGAGGTAGTCTTTGGGATATTTTAAGAAATTTAAAGACCTCTATTGACTCCAACTTCAAGTCTTGAATTGCTATTGGTGATTTCAATTGCTATAGAAGTCATGATGAAAAGAGGGGAGGTTTTGTATCATCGGATTCAAGACTTTGGGACTTCAATACTATGATTATGATACCTTTTTAAAGGATATGGCATCAACTGGTCTTTATTTTACATGTCCAATTGTAGAGTTGATTTTCTTAATCATATTAAACTTGATCGTGCCCTTGTTAATGAGAAATGTGATATGACAGAAAACAGGAGCAAAGAGGCGAGCAGCCCGGTAGAAGAAGGGAGTGGCCGAGACCAACTCAGCTAGCTAGTCTAACAAGGGTCGAATTAGCCCAAGGGCTGGGCGAAACCCAGGGCAGAACCAAGGGGGATTCACCCCCCCCCCCCTTATGGGGCCCAGAAATGCTGTAATTTATTATGTAAGGAGTAGAAATCAATGGAGAGATGTTTAAGAAGATTTTAACATGTTTAGGAAAGGTTTAATTGGGTTTATTATGTATTAGGGCTATTTAAGAGGAGGGGTGATCTAGGCTTAGTATATTTTGCTTGTTGAAATTATTCTAGATTTTGTTTAGGGTTCTTAGTGGTGGCTAGGTTTTGTAGGAGAGTTGAACTATCTCTCAAATAGTAAATCAGTTGTATCTTGCATTGCTATTGAAGAAGAAATCAAAATTCAGCACCTACATTGTATTTTTGCAAATTCTAGTTAACTACATTGTTGATTTTACTTTCAAGACGCATCAAATTGGTATCAGCGAGGTTTTAGAGGGATGACAGCAAAGAAGGTGGATGCATTGGAAGACGAAGTGGAGCAAATCAAATCTGGAATGGAGGAGAAGTTCTCAACCATCGAAGAAAGATTTTTAACCATGGAAGGAAGCTTTTCAATCATGGAGAATTGAACAGGGAACTGATTTGAATGGATGGAGGAGATAATGAGGAAGCTCATTGAGATGCAACCAAAACTCCACCTTCAATTCTAATTGCTAACACTCCCCACAATTTGATCGGGATCTAAGGGAAAATAGATTGGATGAGAAGTGTTTGACGAGGAGGGTTTCTTTCATCAAGAACCGCCTCCTAGGGCTCCAATGAGGGGTGGAATAGGGTTTTAGATGGGGGGACAAAAGGGAGTTTTATGGAGGAGGTGGATAGGGTGACCGACCATTATAGGAGGCCTTTTAGACAAGAGGAATGAACGATCGCAAGCCATAGGGATCGGGTAAAGCGAGGTGGATAGAAGAAAGATGAAATTCCCACACTCGATACACAGGGGGAAATATTGGAGGGAGAGGAAGTTGGTGTGGAGATGCTAGGGTGAGCAAGTTGAAGATGCCGGTATTCGAAGGGGAGGATGCCCATGGGTGGGTATATAGGGTGGAGAGGTACTTCATTGTAAATAGGTTGAGAGAGGAGGAGAATCTTATAGTGATAGGGCTATATCTGCAGGGAAAAGCCCTCCCTTATTTCTAGTGGATGGAGGCTAGATATCTGATCCATTTGTGGGAGAAATTTAAGGAATGCTTGTTAGAACGTTTCTGAGTCATTCATGAAGGAGACCTGCACAAGCAATTCCTTAACTTGACTCAGAAGGGTACCATCATGGAGTATAAGGAGATATTTGAGTTATTGTCAAGGCGGTTGAGGGGCATGGGGCATTTCAGAGATGGTGTTGGAGAAAAGTTTCATGAAGGGCTTCAAGCCCAACATACGAGCGGACCTTCGATTGTTGAGACCAAAGGAGTTGAAGGAGATGATAGAGCTAGCCTAGATAACAGATGATCAGAGACAAATGGAGAGGGGTCAGTAATAGAGGAGTCACGAGAAGCTCTTACAGAAGAACCTTGACTTCATGGCCCCGCCCTGAGACCCAAATAATATCATTTCAATGGGAGGCACCGCAAGAAAAGAATGGGAGAATTCGTCCTGGGGCCAACTTCAAGCGACTCACAGAGGCAGATGTGCAAGACAAGAGAGCAAAGGGTTTGTGCTTTCTCTATGATGAGAAATATGCACCAAGCCATCGGTGCAAGGATCGCACAATCCAGGTACTTATGGTTTGTGATGATGAGGAGACTAGCAGCGAGGAACTAGGGAGGAAGTAGAAGAATGAGAACACCTATAGTTTGATGTGGCAGAAGTGCCCCTTAACTCAGTGGTGGGATTTACTCCAAATCATATCATGAAGGTGAGGGGGCAAGTTATGGAGGGACCAATGGTGGTTTGATGGATAGCGGGGCTACCCAAAAATTCATATCAAATCAGGTTTGGAGTTGATGAACACAGGGAATTTTAGAGTCATGATGGGAACTAGAAAGGTGGAAAAGAGCAGGACTTGCATGAGGTTGGTGCTGACGCTCTACGACATATAGATAGTGGAGGATTTTCTTCTCTTGGATTTGAAAAGCACTGATGTGATCCTAGGGATGAATTTATTACAAATGATAGGGGAAACAAAAGTGGACTAGAAATCTTTGACTATGGAGATTTAGGTGGAGGGGAAGAGGTTGGTGTTGTGAGGAGATGCCAACTTGTGTAGAACCATGGTTCCACTCAAAATCATGGTCAAAGTGATATAGAGGTAGGGTTGGGCTACTTGGTGGACCTGCAAAAGCTTGGAGGAGTTTCGAGATTCAGAGAAGGGCGAGATCTCTGAGTTTGTACATCAGCTTTTATAACAATTTCTTGAGATTTTTCAGCAACCTAGCGAATTACCGCCACCTAGGGAGTACAAGCACGCCATTACCCTGAAGGAGAGAGCTTCTCATCAGTATTAAACCGTATCTATATCTGCAAATTCAGAATGATAAGATAGAGAAACTCATCAAAGAAATGCTTGTGGCAGGAATCATCAGGCCCTGTGTGAGCCCTTTTTCAATCTAGTCTTACTAGTAAAAAAGGATGACAGTTGGAAATTTTGTGAGGATTACAAGGCCAAAAACAAGAAAACTATGCTGGATAAGTTCCCTATCCCCGTAATTGATGAGCTGCTAGATCACCTGTTTGGGGCAGTCATCTTCTCCAAGATTGAACTGAAGTCGGGATACCACCAGATCATGATGAAATCAGGGGATGTGCATAAGACAACCTTCAGGGCTCATGAGGGAGTCTTTGGTGATGCCTTTTGGGTTCAACAATGCTTCAACCACTTTTCCGTCCCTCATGAACAGGATTTTTCAACCCTACCCCAAACAATGTCCTGTTATTTTTTAACGACATCCTGATTTACAGTCTTACGAAGGTAGAGCACGTGAATCACCTTAGGACAGTACTGGAGATCTTAAGAGAGCACCAACTATATGCCAACTTGAAGAAATATTCCTTTACACAACCACTGTTGGACTACTTAAGGCATGTGACAAGTAGAGCAGGGGTAGTAGAAGACTAGTCCAAGATCGAGGCTATGTTGGATTGCCCTTTACCTAAGAACATGAACGAGATGAAAGGATTTTTGGGTCTCATTGGATACTACCAAAAGTTTGTGTGAGGGTATGGCATGATACTATAGCTACCAATAGAGCAGCTGAAGAAGGTCAATTTCAACTAGGAAGAAGCAAAAAAACAAGCCTTTGAGTAGGCTGAAAAAAGCCATGACCAGCATACCAGTATTAGCACTTCCTGACTTTAGCAGACCATTTGAACTGGAGATGAATGCATTAACATATGGACTAAGGGTAGTACTCATGCAGGATCATCAGCCCATTGCTTATTTCAATAAGATGCTCACTGCCAGGGCGAGACTCAAATTTGTATACGAGCGAGAGTTGATGGATATTATCTTGGCCATCCAAAAATGATGACCCTATTTGTTGAGGCGACACTTCATCGTCAAGACAGACCATCCGTGGGGGAGACGAATGCATCAAGATACGGACTAAGGGCAGTACTCATGCAGTATCATCGAACCATTGCTTATTTCAGTCAGGTGATCACTACCAAAGCAAGGCTCTAGTCAGCATATGGGCGGAAGTTAATGGCGATTATCTTCACCATCCAAAAGTGGCAACCCTATTTATTAGGGCAACACTTTATCATCAGGATAGGCTAAAGAAGCATGAAGTTTCTACTAGAGTAGAGTATAGTGACTAAGGAGTATCAAAGGTGGTTATTCAAGTTATTGGGATATTATTTCGAGATTTAGTATCGCGTAGGACTAGAGAACAATATCACAAATGCACTATCGCAAAAGACAGACGAGCCTCAGTTGACAGCTCTGTCACTACCTATGATCTTTAGATTATGAAACCCTGATATAGTAGATGAACAGTGAGGGTCAAACGAAGATCAAAGCCGAGTTATTGCAGGACCCAAAAAATCACCCCGGTTACACACTAAGGGTCCCCAGCTACTACAACAGGGGCAATTCATCTTACCAAGAATATCGAGGTACATCCCCAAGCTGTTGTAGGAGTTGCATGGTAGAGCTGTTGAAGGCCATTTAATAGCTCAAAAAAATTACTGTTGGTTGTCCGCAGAATTATACTAGGTGAGGATGTGCCAAGATGTAGAGTACTGGGTAGAGAGATCTGATGTGTGCCAACGGCATAAGTACTTGTCCATAACACCAAAAGGGTTACTACAACTGCTAGCTCTGTCGGAGAGGGTGTGGGAGGAGTTGACCATGGACCTTCATCAAGGGGTTTCCACGTTCGAAGGGATTTTTGGTGATATTGGTAATAGTGGATCGTCTAAGCAAGTATGCACACTTCATCCCTCTGAAGCACCTTTACACCACAGTTTCTATGGCTACTGCTTTCATATGAGAGGTGCGCTTCTATGGATTTCTAGAATCCATGTGTCAGATAAAGATAAGGTGTTCCTTAACCACTTTTAGAATGATTTGATTTGTTTACAAGGGACAGTCTCGAAGAGAAGCACGACAAACCTCCCCAAACAGATGGCCATACAGAATCATAGACCTATTTGAGATGCTTTGTATCGGATATGCCAAATTGGGAAAAGTGGATTGCTTGACCCGAGTACTGGTACAACACTTCGTACCATTCAACAGCAAAGACCACCCTTTTAAGAATTCTCTATGGGAGATATCCACCTCATTTAATCCATTATGTGTATAACACTACACCGATATCTAGTGTAGATCATTACTTAGAAAATGGGGCAAGAATTTAGTGGAACTTAAAGGATATCTGTTGAGAGCCCAACAAATCATGCAGAGGAAGACTGATGAGCACCAAAGAGAAGTACACTTTGAGCTACGAGATATGGTTTACTTGAAATTGAGATCGTACTGACAAAAGATGCTAACCAAGAGGAGGAATGAGAAATTGTCCCCGAGATACTTTGGGATTACAAGGTTTTGAAGCGCATCAGATTAGACGCCTATCGAGTGGGATTAACGCCTTCAATAGCATTGCACCCAATTTTTCATGTCTCGCAACTGAGATGGGCGATAGGAGATCACACATCGTCTGCACTACTTCTGACTATGACAGAAGACATGGAGGTCATTTTGGAGCCCCTCAGAGGAGTTCGCTTAGGGAAACAGGGGCATAGGAGGTACTAATCAGGTGGAAGGATTTGCTAGAGAACGAAGCCACAAGGGAGCCATACAAGATGATTAGGAGAAAGTTCTCATCCTTTCCAGACAAGGTGCATCTTTGGGGGAGAGTATTAATACGAAAAGAGAGGGGAGTGGCCCGACAGAAGAAGGGAGGAGCCCGGGCCAACCCAACCAGCCGGTCCAACAAGGGCTGGGTGAAATCGAGGGTAGAACCAAGGGGGATTTCAACCCCCTTGTGGGGCCTAGGAAAACTGCAATTCATTATGCAAGGAAGATAAATCAAGGGGGAATGTTTAGGAAGATTTTAACTCGTTTTGGAAAGGTTTAATTGATTTTATTATGTATTCGGGCTATTTAAGAGGAAGGGTGATCTATGGCTAATATATTTTGCTTGCTGAAATATTTCAAGTTTTGTTTAGGGTTCCTAGCAGTAGTTAGGGATTTTGGGAGAGCTAATCTACCTCTCAAATAGCAAATCAATTGTATCTTGCATTACTATTGAAGAAGAAATCAAAATTCAGCCCCTATATTCGTATTCCTAAAGTTTCTACTTAGCTACTTTGCTATTTTTACTTCCAAGACACATCACTGGCTAAATCTCTTCCCTATTGCTTATTACAATGTTGAGAATCCTAGGTGCTCAGACCATTCGCCTCTTGTTGTACACACCAAGCACATCAGCAAGCATCTACACAGCTTTTATATAAATTGTTTTGGCGCAAGCTTCCCTGCTTCTGGAATTTACCATTAAGTAATTTTGCAAATCATAACAATTCTCAAGATCCCATTTGTTCTTTTTACTTTTATAATAAGCTGAACAAACTGCAAGGATGATATAGAATCCACCTTCTGGGTTTCATCAAACTCCTTATCATTGAGAATTAAGGAGCTGGAAATGCAACAGGCTAATTGTGAAAAACTTCTAAATGATGACCCTTTAAATTATGAATTAAATGACATTGCAAATGGCATCAGAGGTTCTCTTATCTACTTCTTATGAAACTTGGTCGTTTTGGATTATTCAAAGAGAAAAGTTTAATTGGTTTAAAAAGGGTGAAGAAGATCTTAAATTTATCTATGACAAAATAAAAGAGAGGAATCATAACTCAATGGCAAAACAAAAAGAGGGAGATTTGCACTTATGATGAATCTTTTAATACAATTGATGGGATTGCTAATGCGGTGGCAAATCACTTTCATAAACTTTTCAATTCAACTTCTATTTGTGGTAGAGACAATATTCCTTGTGGAAATAAGATTCCAGAACAACTTATTTCCAATTTGCTTGCTCCAATTACTGATTCTGAAATTAAATGTGGTGTTTGTTGGGCAGTAAGATGCGGCTTCAAGACCATATCGGTTCACTTATGAATTTTACTCTTCGACTTGGCATGTTATTGGTCCTCTAGTTTATATGGTTGTCAAACATTTCTTTAGAAATGGATACCTTCCTAGAAAAGTAAAAGCTATTGTTATTACTCTTATTCATAAATCTTCTCATGTTGAGAGCATCTCTAAGCACAGGCCTATCTCTCTTTGCAACATATTTTATAAAACCATTTTCAAAATCCTAGCCTTAAGAATCCAACACATCATGCCTTTCATTATTCATGAAAGTCAATCTGAATTTATCAAAGAAAGATTCGCAACGAATAATGTTATACTTGCCACAGAGATGCTCACTGAATTTCATCATGGAGGGAAAAATCAGTTATTTTGTGCCAAGTTGGATATCAAGAAAGCATTTGACATTATTTATAGGGATTACATTTTACATAAAATGGTTTTTATTGGCTTCCCGTCTAGGTTCATTGGGTGGATTAGAGCATGTATTATGAATGCTCATTTCCCTATATGCATTAATGGGAATTTGGAAAGGCTTTTCTCCTCTCTTCTGAGTTGAGGCAAGGCTGCCCTCTTTCCCCCTATTTGTTTTGCATTGCAATGGATGGATTATCTAGGCTTTTTGAAGAACACATTTCTAAAAATTCTTATACTAACATTTCCGCAGATAATCACCATTTCTCACATATATTATGTGCAGATGCAGTTCTCAATTATGGTAAAGCTTCTATTGCTCATATGCATTCTTCATGCAATATTCTAAACATATTCAAAAATGTCTCTGGACTTTCCATGAACCTGATCAAAAGTAATATCATTTTCTCGGCCACAACACCTAATAAATCCTTGCTTTGTTCTATTTTAAAAGTTAGCTGAGACAAAGACAATATTTGAGGATTTTGGTTGCTTCTAAACAATTCAAAGTTTCAAATGTCAAGCCTCTTATGAATAAAATTACTTTCCTACTTGAAGGGTGGAAGGCCAAGTCTCACTCTTTTGGTGGCAGACTTCAATTCATTGAATATACTATTATGAATATTATTGCCAATTGGATTAGGGGATTTATTATGCCTAAGACATGTTTAAAATATATTAACAAGATATGCTCAAGGTTTCTGTTTCATGGGGATGTAAATATTAAAAAGATTCATATGATATCTTGGGTAAAACTTACTGCTTAAATGTAGGGGGCTGGGAGTCCCTGCATTTTGCATACAGCTGTTCTATTATATGGCAAGTTTTAACCACAAAAAGTTTCCTTGCTGTTTGATGGATGGATAAATATCATTCATTTTGGAGTTACTGTCCTCCTAAGGCTACAAAAAGAGAGAGTCCCAGTCAAATTCAAATTTTCTTTTTGCGGGTTTCGCGGCTAGGCCGTTATGACAGGGGTTGATCGGCGGCTATCACCAGTAGTCGTCCCTTCTGGTAACGGCAGCTTGTCTAGGGAGAAGAGGGGTGGTTTCAATATGATTTTTCGTGGGTTTGGTAGTGTAGGTGGTGGACGTAATGTGGGCAGCGGTCAAAGCTGAGGGATTTGAGGTGCTCCTTTGGTGATTAAGGAGGTTTCCTATGTTGGCAAGGGTAAGGAGGAGTTCCCTGCGCTCAGGAAAAGTGTTTCTGTTTTGAATGAAAGCATGTCCAAGATCAATGTCGTTCCATGTGCTCATGAAGTTGAGGCTTCTTCTTCTTCTTCTGGTCTCATGTTGAAGGTTAATAGGATTGTAAATCCTCTTGTTTCTGATTTGGCTTCATATGATGATTCGATTTCTAAATGGTGTGAGGAAATTCCAATGGATGTTGAAGGGAGATAAAATTTCATCAGGTGATGTCAAAATATTGCTGAAAAAATTAATGTGACTAATGTGGAGGTTACTAATGGTAAACTTCTAGATGATGATGTTGCCTTGCCAAGATGGATTGGGACTAATGCTTGGAAAAAGTTCCCCAATATTAAAGTTGTTAAACCAGTGTTGGAAACAGAGATGTTTGAAGATGATGTGGCTGTTAAACTACATGCTGAAAACGAAATTTGCTAATACCAACATGCTCTGGTGGTGAAAGTTTTTGGCAACAAAATTCCTTTCCCTTTGATAAGCACTGAATTGAGAAGGAAGTGGGGTCAATTCTGATGATTTCATCTAACCAGACTTGGATTAGATTGGATTTGTCTTCCTTTCAATCTTCTAAAGCAATGGAGGTTGTGTATAGTGGAGGACCATGGTATGTAGCAAGTCACATTATTGGAATGGATAAATGGTCTCCAAATTTCTCTCCTTTATCTATGAAGGGATTGACATCTCCCTTTGTATTGTTGGGATGAGACAAATATAACCAGAATTGCATCAAGAGTTGGTATTCCTATGTTGATAGATGGGAATATGTTTAATTGGAGAAAGGAGAGAATTTGCTAGAATTTGTGTAAGAATTAATCTTGATGGCCAATTGCTGACAGGAATATAGGTGGAATGTCTAAATGGTAGATTTTTTCAGAAAATAGAGTATGAGAAAATCTCTTCTTTTTGTTTAAAGAGTGATAGATGTGGGCTCCAAAAATTTGGCCCTGGCCTTCGCCTACTGTGCTTTTTTGAGAGGGCGAGTTTTAACGGAATTAAGTTCTGAGGTAAATTTTGGAAGGCATATGGGTTTGTAGATAAGACACTACCAAGAGATTTCACCCTCATTTTGCGATGACTTTATGATCTGAGTTCTGGTTTCCTATAGGCGAAAGCCCCAATAGTTAATTATCACTCCCGATCATGAGAAAGAACTTTCGATTAAGGCTAGTTATCGATGAACACATCGTATCCGTAGATACTTGGTATCCGGCATATAGTAGCAGCAAGAGTTCGGGTATTTGAAAAGTTTGATATTTAAAATTTGGGAATTTCATCATCTTGTACTTAAAGCAGATGGTGGGGGAATAGATGATAGACCCGATCAATATCCTATGGTTCCGTTATCCCGGGCCATCATGATCCCTGGTCTATTTAGTCAGAGGAGGTAATCGACCCAACCTAACAGAAGGATCCTTGTCAGCACCCATGGGTTTCTTCGTCCAAGGGTACCTTGTAGACCAAGGGTGAATGTTTTGTCTAAGAGAACAAATTTGAATCCACCTTAACTAATATAGAGATTTGTGCCCTATCGATCATATCCTATTTATTCATATCTCAAGTATTTGATGTCACTAAGGAACGCATTGGCTCTGGCTATAACCGGTATTTCGTAGTGCCATTTTGCGGCAAAACCACTCGCTTCAGAGGGCCCGGGTCATAACCGTTTATCCTGCGGTGACATTTAGCGGCAAAATAGTTAATTAGAGGACACGTACCACGTCCTTACTGGCAGGAGATTGTTTGAGAATGGATCTTAGTGATATTTTCTAGTAGGCATTAGCTCTATGTAAGCCATGGTTTAAAATTACGCAATATGAGGCTCGCTCCGAGGCCCGCTTTTGAGCAAATTCCAATAAAAAAATGCCTCGATGCTTACGCCTCAAATTTTTTTTATGAGGCTTGCGCCTTAACTTGGTTGAGGCCGCCTCGCCTCACTGGCATGAGGCTTACACCTCACGCTATATATATTAAAACTTACATAAATATTGAAGTAAATGCCCGACATTGGACTCTATAGGAAAGGAGGAAGGGGAGAGAACAGTTCATCATAATGATGATTCAAATGAAGAACCCCTTAGTAATGATAGTGCTGATGACTTATGAGTTCTTATGTGATACGTCATTGCTATTTATATTTGAAAATTGGAATTATATGTTAATGAAAAGAATAGTGGGACTTAGGAAAGATAGAATTTTGAGTTAAACTATATTTCATGTTGTCTTATTATTGAGATATTTTGATTTCACTTCATATCTTATGCTTTTTTATGTTTTATATTATTCACTCATCAGTATATAAAAATTTATCATTTTATGTTTACGCAATCTTTTGATTTTGAGACTTACGCCTTAAAACGCCTTGAGACTTACGCCTCGCCTCACGAATGAAAAACGCCTCAATACTCGAATACGCAATTTTAAACATTGATGTAAGTTGAAGTAAATTTCACTTTATCCATTGCGATAAACTGTTGTGGATGGTGGATGAATTTTTTTTTAAGTGGTTGGATGGAATATTTCAATTTTAAATATTTTGAACTTGGATGATTTTTGAAAATTTGGATCTCGGGTACTTGGATATCATTTCGAAATATTTGAAATTAACCCCTGCAGTTGAGATCTACATTCAACATGGCCATCATCGTGGTGGATGGGGTCATTCATTGACTAAACCTTATCGAACCTATCAACTTGCCGATAGGGGATTGGATTTCCTAGCCTTTATACCTTTGTTAATGATTTTTTTTTTGTTAAAAGCCTTTAAGACCTTATATGAATGTGTAAAATAGATATTCCGATCGATACCCTGACCGTATATGTGTTTGATAGTTCGAGCCGTCTCCTATCTATCCATATAGAAGGATTGGGCTCAAATTACGTTCATTTATTAACCCGCACAACATCCCTAGACGTCATGTGTGTATCAATAATACGCTCGTCAGGGCCCATGCGGGTTTTGTGATTGCACTCGTCCCTTTTGTGTACTTATGTATATACAAACTACGGTGCATGTGCGGGGACATTTTAGACATTTAACATGTCTTCTATAGCGGCTTATAGAAGTCCATCTTTGTTGTAGTCCTTCAGCATTTTCTTGTGGATAGTATGTTGAATGTGCGACCACTGTCCATCAAAGAACTTGCAAGCCTCAATAATCTTATCCAACTCAATGTTTAAGACCTAGTTGAACTGAGATTCCTTAATTATGTCATCATTATCATCCTCTGTTGTTGGCTTAAATAAAGAATCAATCATTTCAACATTAGAAGATTGTGCACTTGCTAACGTCCTATACGTCAAAATCAATAGTTACTGCCTCGAGCGGGCATTGTGGCGATTGAAAAGTGTATAGGGTCATATATGAGAGATATATGAGATTTTCATTCCTAAAATGATTATTGCAGCACTTGATGTAGTTGGAATAGTGGATGTACTTCCTATTATGTTCGTGACAAATCTTTTGTATACACTTCAAGATTCATTGCATACACCGAGTTGTCTTTTAAACTGTATATATGACTTTTCTTCTTGTAGGGGACAAGCATGTATACTCGCTATAGATTGCTAGTAATGTAGATGATTGTCCCTGACTTCTATATTTACCATACTATTTAGAGATGTTAGATCTCCAAACTTTACCCATGTTCGTATTACTGCACCACTCATGAATAGGTCATTGTGTGTCTTCGGAGTTACCTTATCCTCGAAGGTCACTTGCGGTATGCATAATAAGTTTAACATTCTTATTATCCTTAGTGCTCATGTTGGCATGACGACTTTTAGCACTTACTGGAGAATACTTCAAATTGCTTTTCTAATATGAATTTCCACATTCTCCATAATCCCCACCACTCACTACTTATAAAATTTGATACACCTGATTGCATATCGACGTTGATGGCATAGTGGCATATTTATTGTACATCCTTCCCATACATACTATTCATGAATGTATCATATCATTCATTGCATTCATCTCCTTATGCCCATAAGTTGATTGGCAAGGGAAACATCAGTCACCGTATGTTCAAGGGTAAGTTATAACATACATTCAAGGCTTTATCTTGTTGATTGCAATTAAGTTGCATATATCCTTCAATTTCATTAATTGATATGCATAAGTAGGTTGTTTTGATGCATCGCCCGTCATTGATCTTTCATTTGCTTTTTGTTTGAATGATTGCTTGCAAATTCCTTTTGAAGCTTTGATTATTGCAAGTATTGGTGTTCATCGGTGACTGATTTGCAATGAGTCATTGTTTGCTTGCAAATAGATTCCACTTACAAATTCTTTATCCCCAAAGGTGCTTTGCCATATGCATGCTAAACTGGATATCATGTCTTTACCCCACTTGAGATGATCATTACAAATAGGGCTGCAAACGAACCGAGCCGAGCCGAGTATGTGAGTGTTCATGTTTGTGTTCATTTAATATCAGCTTGTTCAAGTTTGGTTCATGTTTGTCTGAGCTTTATTGTATGTGTTCATGTTTGGTTCATTTAAATTAATAAGTGTTCATGTTCGGTTCATGTTCAGTTCATATTCATTCGTTTAGTGCTTATCGAGTTTTAAGCAAACAAACATGAATGAGCTATAAACGAGCTCTACTTTTAGATGTTCATTAACTTAACAATGAGCTTTATCGAGATTCCTAACAAACGATTACATCGAGCATGTTCACGAACATATTTAATGAATTTTTTTAAACTATCAAACAAACACGTTCGATAAAATCATATTTGAGAATGGGGTGTCAAGTATTTTTAAACTACCTGGGGTGAATGTTTGTCTAAGAGGACAAATTTGAATCCACCTTAGCTAGCATAGGGTTTTGTGCTCTATCGATAATATCATATTGATTCATATCTTAAGGATTTGATGCCACTAAGGAACGTACTGGCTCTGGCCATAACTAATATTTTGTGGTGCCATTTAGCTGCAAAACCACTCGGTTCAGAGAGTCTCGGGTCATAACCGTTTATCCTGCGGTGCCATTTAGCAGAAAAATCGCCAATTAGAGGATACGTACTAATTGTTTGAGAATGGATTATAGTAATATTTTCGACTAGGCATTAGCTATATGTGAGTTGAAGTAAATATCACTTTGTCCACCATAATAAACTGTTGCGGAAGGTGAATGAATTTTACTTTAAGTGGTTGGATGGATTATTTCAATTTTAAATATTTTGTACTTGGATGATTTTTGAAATTTTAAATTTCGGGTACTTGGGATGACGTTTTGAAATACTTGAAATTAACCCCTCCGGTTGATATATACATTCAACACGGCCATCATCAGGATGTATGGGGTCATTCATTGACTTAACCTTGTCGACCCTATCAATTTGCCGATAGGGGATCGAGTTTCGTAGGTTTTATATCTTTGTTAATGAATTTTTTTTGTTAAAGGTCTTATATGAACGTGTAAAACAGATATTCCGATAGAAACCCTGACCTTATATCTGTTTGATAGTTCGAAATTTAAATGATCGAGCCGTGTCAACTCCTATCTACCTATATAGAATGATCGGGCTCGAACTACATTCATTTATTAACCCGCACAGCATCCCCAGACGTCACGTGTGTACCCATAACACGCTCGTGGAGGCCCACGCAGATTTTGTGACTGCACTCACCCCTTTATGTACCTATGTGTATACAAAGTATGATGCATGTGCGAAGACATTTTGGACATTTAACAGATCTTCTATAGCGGCTTATAGAAGTTCATCTTTGTTGTGGTCCTTTAGCATTTGCTTGTGGATAGTATGTTGGATGTGCGACCACTGTCCATCAAAGAATTTGCAAGCCTCAATAATCTTATCCAACTCAATATTCAAGACCTAGTTGAACTGAGATTCACTCACTCCATAATGATTTGATCTGGCTTTCTTTTCCTAGAACTCATATAGGAATTAGTGGGTAACTCCTTAATTATGTCATCATCATGATCCTCTGTTGTTGGCTTAAATAAAAAATCAATCATTTCAACCTTAGAAAATTGAGCCCTTGCTGACGTCCTATACGTCAAAATCAATAGTTACTGCCTCGGGCGGGCATTGTAGCGATTAAAAATTGTATCGAGTCGTATAGGAGAGATATACGAGATATTCATTCCTAAAATGATTGTTGCAACCCTTGATGTAGTTGGAATAGTGGATGTACTATCTATTATGTTCGTGAAAAATCTTTTATATACACTTCAAGATTCGTTGCATACACCGAGTTGTCTTGTAAACTATATATCTGACTTTTCTTCTTGTAGGGGCATGTATAATCGCCATAGATTGCCAGTGATGTAGACGATTGTCCCTGACTTCTATATTTACCATGCTATGTAGAGATGTTAGATCTCCAAACTTTACCCATGTTCGTATTACTACACCACACATGAATAGGTCATTGTGTGTCTTCGGAATTCCCTTGTCCTCGAAGGCCACTTGCGGCATGCATAATAAGTTTAACATTCTTATTATCCTTAGTGCTCATAAGTTGATTGGCAAGGGAAACATCAGTCACCATATGTTCAAGGGTAAGTTATAGCATACATTCAAGGCTCTATCTTGTTGATTGCAATTAAGTTGCATATATCCTTCAATTTCATTAATTGATATGCATAAGTAGGTTGTTTTGATGCATCGCCCGTCATTGATCTTTCATTTGCTTTTTGTTTGAATGATTGCTTGCAAATTCCTTTTGAAGCTTTGATTATTGCAAGTATTGGTGTTCATCGGGAACTGATTTGCAATGAGTCATTGTTTGCTTGCAAATAAACTCCACTTGAAAATTCTTTATCCCCAAAGGTGCTTTGCCATATGCATGATAAACTGGATATCATGTCTTTACCCCACTTGAGATGATCATTACAAATAGGGATGCAAACGAACCGAGCCGAGCCGAGTATGTTAGTGTTCGGTGTTCATTTAATATCAGCTTGTTCAAGTTTGGTTCATGTTTGTTCGAGCTTTATTGTACGTGTTCATGTTTGGTTCATTTAAATTAATGAGTGTTCATATTCGGTTCATGTTCAGTTCATGTTCGTGCATTTAGTGCTTATCGAGCTTTAAACAAACAAACATGAATGAGCTATAAACGAGCTCTACTTTTAGATATTCATTAACTTAAAAAAATGAGCTTTATTGAGCTTCCTAACAAATGATTACATCGAGCATGTTCGTGAACATATTTAACGAATTTTTTAAACTATCAAACAAACACGTTCGTGAACATATCTATGAACAAACACATTTATAATAAAAGCAATTGTCTATGAAACAAAGGCAATTATTTATAAGCAAATCCCATATTCACAGAATTTTTCTAACAGCCGCATTGACAAAGGCAATGATTTATAAATAAATAGTCATATAAAGATACAATTACTTAGACAGCAAGTTAAATAATATATGATACCTGCAGCAATCACTGATCTAGTAACAACTAGTGGCCACAAAAGGATTGCAAGACTAGCAAAGAGAACGCAAACAGTCTCTAAGAATGGAGACTTGTATAATACATCATGAATAATAGTTGCCTTGTGAGGTGGAGGTACATCAACAAAGCTAAGCACTTTTTTTGAAGTTTAATAATAATTATATCATTATATTATAATAAATATAAAATATTTATATTATTTATATTTATTAATTCTATAATCAAATATTAATTATTTTTATCGAGCTTATTCACGAGTTCAAAATCGAACATGAATCGAGCTTCTTATCGAGCTTAATGTCGAGCTTGTTCACGAACATCAAATGATTGTTGTTCGCGAACATAAATGAGCCGAACACATTAGTGTTCAAATTTGTTTATTTATGAATCAAGTATTTAAAATATTGTTCAAGTTTGTTTGTTTAGTTAATTAAACGATCACAAACGAGCTTTAATCGAACCGAACAATGAGTAGTTCGTCGAACATTTGGTTCGCTTGCAGCCCTAATTACAAATCTATTATTATTATCCAAAGAGAGATTTCATGGCATAGCTTATACATGAATCTTTTGCTTGCTTGCATAAGGTCTTAAATGATTCAAGCTTTTCTTGGTTATCATTTGGCATTTGATTGCATGTTAGTTGTTGTTATCTGCGAGCAAGCCATCATATTCTTTCCTTGCTTTTTAATCTCTTTGCCCTCAAAGGTCATCTGTAATATGTACGATAAGCATAACATCCTTGCTTATTGATATTAAAGCTTATATCACCACATTGTCTTTGATGTTTATTGGGGAAATTTCAATTGTTGCTCTTATATGAATGGTTATATTCTCCATTATATTTATTGCTCTTTGCTTACCAGCAAACCATGCTACATAGTCTTTGTTAATTCATTAATGTTCATTAGAAGTTCTCACCATTTCATAACTTATATTGTACATGTTGCACATTAAGTCCCATTTTCTAATTTCTATAGCTTAATTTAAAAGTTTTGTTCCCTACAGTCCTGTTGAGTTCAAGTTCAGTGGGTATGTACTAGTTCAAATCTTGTATGTCTAGTTCCTTGTAACTGCAAATTCTATTGCATGTTCAAGTAGTTCAAATCAACTCAAAGTCCTTTGTACTTAGTTCAAATCCGAGTTCGGGCTCTCTGTGGTCTTCTTGAGTTCAAACTCAATTCAAGTTCAAGTCTTTTGTTATTTGCATCCAAGCAAAATTTCCCATTGAATGTTTGAATTCAAGTCCCTGTTCAATTCAAATTGAAATCTTTGCTTGGATTTGGTCGAAGAGGCGCATGACAGGGAGAAAGCTACCATTATAGCAAGCGAGCTCCCGAAGGCTCTTCTCTTATTGCTTTTAACGATAGAGGGAGAAGAGTCGAGACAAATCCAGCGTGATACGACTTCTTTAACGCCGTTGCAGAGGTATGGGAAAGCCGTATTCGCATGATTTTGACAGGATATTGGATCAGGTAATCATGTTGATTTTTTTTTTTTTCTCTCTTTTGACTATATTACAAAGGTCAGCAATAGAATTGGGCATAAGCATATTAATTGTTTGAAGAGGAACCAAGATACTGATAAAGCTGCTTTAACCAAGGATTTTGCTAAAATGAAGGATGAAATTAATGAAGCCTTTCCCATAATGCCTCGTTTTAAAAGTTCTAGTAACCATAATGTTCTAGCAATTATGGTCCTTGGATTCAAGTTAAATATGGCAGGAGAAAATTCAAATCTTTTAATAATGGGGCTGTCACAGATGTTCGTAAAAATGATATCCAAAGAGATCAAGATAAATTGTTCAAGAAGGTTAATCGGATTGCTGTTGATGATACTGATACTGATACTGATACTGATGCTGATGTCGAAGTGGAATCCAATTCTAGACTTGCAAATCAAATTAGACCTATGATGCTTGCTGATAAAGGTTTAAAGATTAATGATAATTCTAATTCAAGTAAGTCTGCTCAAGCTCATAAAAGAAATGAAAGTTCTGTCAAAGAAGCAGAAAATTTTGTGCTTCAAAAGGAAAAAGGGCGCTAACTTTGAGAGGATGCATAGAAGATAATATCTACTCAACTAGGTGTATCCATAAATCTGGTTAATTCTAACCGGTTTAATTTGTTAGCAGATACTCCTGATGATGTGGACAATGATGCTTCATTTGGCAAAATTGATTATCAACCTGATTTGATATTAGCAGAGGGAATTCCTGTAGAGGAAGGAATGGTTGATGTTCCTGTCATGAAACAAATTCTGAAATTATGAATTGTGTTTCAACTCAGAAAGTGGAAGACTTTTCTGAGGGTAGTTCGGTTGTTATCAAAACCAGGCTTAATAAATCCTTAGGGCCTATAGAAGATATAACTGGTTCTCTAATCGGTGACATAGCCTGACAGCTACACAAAGAACCCATGGCTTGGTCAGAATGGCTCTAAATGATAAACAATTAATTATTGTTGCCCTCTGACCTAGCGGCCTGATCGAATGACTGTTCTATCTTCCGATCATGATAAACAATCCCATCGCCTTCCAACTTCACCCTATCAGGAAGAGGCCAATTTTGATATCTCCCTTGATCATAGAACTCTTCATACCGCATTCAAAACTAGAAATTCAAAGGAAGCGTTGCTGGGAGATTCGGGTATAGAAAGAAGATGAAGATGATGAAAATGCTATGGAGGTTGAGGTAGTCTACATGGCACGGAACAATAATGAGCCACCTCCATTTCGTGTATACCAATGACACTATGAAGTGAACTTGTTGTTGTTAGTACCACAACCCCTCGAGAAGAGCAAGCACAATATGATCAATTCAAAAAAGAAATCCCCTCAAGTGATGACCAAGAGGAGAATCAAAAATAAGAATTGCTTGCTGACACTGTTACATTGGCGTAAGCACAGGAGCGTAAAAAGCACCATATGAAGGAGAAAGATAAAAAGATCTCAGCAAAATGCCAGAATGACAAAAATGAAGGCATAGATGGCCGCGATGATGCAGTTGATGCAAAAGAGTGTCACTGCTAATCCTTCACCTATTAAGTTAACTAATCATCAGGCATCAAACAATTTTCCTGCCAAGCTATCAACCAATCCAACACCCTAGGTGTCTAGAGTACGAGTTAAACATGAAGGGGGGGATTGAAAACGATCGTTTGATTTGCTTACCTACTACAAAAAATGTTGCAAGCACATCCAAACTTGTAATAGCTGCACAACTAGAATTGATCATCAATGAGAAGATCAAGACTGTCATCGCCTTAGAGCAGGTAGAGAAATTTGTAAGCAAAGATAACATGTACCCGACTGAACACAACCAGGTGCCACATCATAAAGGCTAATTCGTGCCCTCAACACTTTCAGCTGCAACGATAATTCAAAGTAACATTTAGCCCAATTTAAAGCATCCTGTGGCAATAAAAGGGGGTAATAATGCACTGTTATTTTGTCAGTTTATTAGCAGTTTGACAATAACTTCATTCAAATGGTATGATGAGATGCAAAACAATTCGATGAAGACATTTATCCAGCTCGAAGCCATGTTTTTAAAAAGATTTGCAAGCATTATAAAGAAGACAACTATTGATGAGAAGAGACGAGACAGTAACTAAATATATTACTCGTTGGCGAAACTTGAGCACGAAGTGCAAGCAACAATTAGAAAAGAAGCATATAAACCAATTATTGATGGGCAATATCAATTATAAGATGGCTCCATATATGTGTATGACCTCCATCACGACATTCTAGGAGCTACTAGATGGGGTGACGAAGTTTGAAAAACTGAATCATTTGAAGCTTGAAAGTCATGCACATGTTAGAAGAAAATCTCATAATAGATCATGTCCGCCGATCCCATTATCAAAAAGTGTATCTACAGCCTCTTGCACCAATTTTTCTTGACATATTACTAATTCCCCTAGTGTAGATCTACTAATTGGTAATAGATCGATAAGAGTATTGTTCTGATAAATGACTCTTCTATAGAGTTCATTAACTTACCCCCATCTGTCTGAATGATTGGTCTCACCTCAAGGCACAAAATCAATCCATTCTTTGTTCTAATAAAATATTTAGCTAATTCAATGAGCCACAAGTGCTAGGTTGTCAGCACAACTAAGTGAGCAAGGGGACAAACTTCAACAGGGCATGATAACAAGGACCCATGACAACGGAAATTAGTGATACAAATCAACAAAGAACTTCAAGAAAAATTGATTAAATTCATGATAACAAATAAAAATGAGCCAACCCAACAGAATCAAACCAATGCGAGAAGTTTAGGAAATCAAAGAACACAACCAATTCTCATAGGGCACATAATAGGCATGACAAAAGGAAAAATAAAATCTAAAATTCCTAAAATGAAGGAAAACTGCTAAAGTAAATTAGCACTCATATTATCAATTTGCTTGTCACATTGCACACATCCTGCATTTCTGACAATTACAACTGCATCACTTGGCGTATGTAAACATAGGGCCTGTTTAAACATTTGATTCCAAATAGATGGACAGGAGAGACACTTAGCTTAATGTGAAACATATTACATGTATGAGAATAGTGGCAACAATCAACTAAGACAGAAAGAGTAGCAAATTTAGCAAATATTAACAATTGCAAATTAAAAGTGGGTCACTGAGGGGATGGAATCAAGCGAAGTAAAAAAGATTTCTAGAATTTAAGTAATATTGTGAAATGAGTTTAGTGTCATCACCAGTTGTTTTGGCAACCTCTCCTGATACAATCACCAAAATCCTGCAGAGTTCCTTCACATCCTCAGCATGGACAATATCAGCCAGTAGTGGCCTACCAGAATGAACGTAAGGGTCAACTATTCACATTTTAAAAAAGTAAAAGCAAGGAAAGAATATGATCGCTAAAATAAACATTCCTGCTGATAATAATTAAATTAATACCTATATGTAATTTTTAAAGATCCCACTGAAGTTGAAGTCAGATTTGTGGCACGACCCTTAGAGATGGAAGCAAAAGTCGGCCCTAAACTCTGCAAAAAAGTAGGAAATACAAGCAAAAACGATAAGTTATTTGTTCAGCCAGAAGCAGTCCATTTGAAGAACACCGAATAAAAAGATTTGGCAATTATGAAAAACACAGAAGCAATAAAAAAACAGATAAAAAAGGTCAAAGAGAAAATAAAACATTGGATATGTTTATATTAAAGCAGATAATGCTTGTATTTTTTCATTGCTACTCCCCAATTTACATTATACAAACATCATTTTCAGTTCTGAGATGAATCAAAATTTTAACTAAACAGTCTAGACTTGACAGTACCACCAATTTTTTTAGGGGGATTGGAGCCCTCGTCATATATAGAGGGGAATGAAACCTGAGCAATTAACTGACAACTATTATTATTAATACTTCATGTCTATCAATACCTCTGGGCAATGTGCAAGCCTGTGAATCGACTGCTCCTGTGATGATAATCCAAAGAAAATATCCTGGCTCTTTCTCTTCTTTGATGTAGGTGAGGCATAGATAGAAGGACCTATAGCTCTATTCAAAGAAGCATTTGCTGCCTGCTGCATGCAATTCATGGCATTCCCATCCCCATGGAAAAGTGCCTTCCTGTCTTCACTTCCTTCAAAGTTCTTGCAATCCATACACTTGCAATTATCAGAGCAGAGAATGTTGGCTTGGAAGCACTCACAGTATTTCTTGAGACATCCTGATTTCTTGCAATGGCAGCCCTTATTGTGCTTACCTGCTAAAGCAATTTCACCTGTGTCTTCCTGCCAAAACAAAAGAATTTTAATTTGGAAGAAAACAACCATGAGCAATCATGAATGGCAAGAAACAAAAAACCACCAAAAAAATTGATTACACTACAGCCATATGATTTTGCAAGGTAACTACATCCATTGTTCATTAAATTAAATTTCAATGAGGTAACATGAAATGGCTGTTATATATTAGCCATGGGGCACGCTTCCTGCTCATTTGCCCGGCTTGCTAACGGGTATAGAGGGTGTAAGTAAGCCTAAAATGCACACGAGTAAAATATTTGTACAACTCAGGTCATTAATTATCCAGCTAAACACTTGAGCTTAAGCTCAATAACAAGCTAAAATAATCTAGTTAATATTCAAATCATGTACTATTGAGCCGAATAGCCAAGTTGATGACCAACACAAGCATCAAAAGCTTTTCCTATTGATGGGACCAATTGCATGAAAGGAACAGAACATAAAACACGTGGCATCAATGATTTTAGAGTATATTGCATGATCATTAATAGAACAACAAATATGCAGAAATATATATATATATATATATATATATAAATATATATATATATATATATTTGCTCATCTTGCGGGGTAGAGTAGCTTGAGTAAATGAAAATGATAAAGCTTCCTATCCAGCCAAAAAGGATGGAAAATAATTTCATCCTTGATCCTTCTAAAGCATGGTAGGGGCCAAACAGATGACCTCTAGGGTAGGAGCAAAGATTAAGCAGGCATGAGAATACACAATATTAGTAAAAAAGACTCTCATTACTATGGCTTTACTATATAACACCAAACCCTTTTAATTTTTTTTAATTCCGAAACAGCCTTGCATATGATATTCATGCACATTCTAGTTTGGATTGACCCCTTAATTTTGATTTTATTTCAATCATCTACCAAGTTAAGGTCAATTTAAGATAAAAAGATGGGTATTCCCTTCTTATACGATGCATGGGAGAGGATCCCAAACACAAAAAATACATGATATAATATTAGTCTTATTTTGTTGTTTAAGGAGCGGCCTTCTGAGAGTTTCTTATATAACTATTATCCCCAAGCTTTTCTTCTCCCATGCATTAACTTTAAAGATACCACACTTCATCAGTTCATTGTTTCTAGGATTAACACTTCTTCAGTTCATTGTTCCTACGACTAAGTATCCTATAGTTGGTAGTAGCCCTATGGATTGTCTTTCTTTTGTGGGAATTCTTGGGATTACAGAAAGGTATCATAGATTACAAAATCAGATTTTTGGCTTCTTCTCTTATTAGAACTTCTTTAATTTTCTTTTTCATAATAATATAACCTCATTCAATATGGAGGCACAAGATTGGACGTGATAGTCTAGAACAGATCTCTTGTGAAGCTCAAAATCATTTTGAACTACTACGCTCTTTTGTTTTCACTAAAAAACAGAATAGCCTTGTTAAAGCTCAACAAGAATGAGATATATATTTGCATATGTATATTGAGATTGGAGAAAAGTCTGTAATCAGATGTGAAATAAGAGCTAAGCTCCTAATATACAGGCTGTGGACCTTACACATTAGCTAGTTTTTGGTTAATGGATATGCATCTGCTAAATATTGAGCTCAACTTAAGCCTTCAGTGTTAAACCCTCTTAAGAGGTGATATCAGTTCATTAAGATCAAGTGGTCCATAGGTTTGTGACTTCCATGAGCCTTGAAAGCTATACCATGTAAAAGTAAGATTTAGAGTAAGCAACTCTCATG
Source organism: Dendrobium catenatum (assembly GCF_001605985.2). Taxonomy (NCBI): domain Eukaryota; kingdom Viridiplantae; phylum Streptophyta; class Magnoliopsida; order Asparagales; family Orchidaceae; genus Dendrobium; species Dendrobium catenatum. The sequence goes on from NW_021394407.1 coordinate 266,691, forward strand.
AAGACTTCATGCGGTTAAGAGAGCACTTGTGCATGACACTTGATAGTGTTAATGTTAAAAAATATTTTGCATGAAGGGAAATGTTAACCAATGTGGATTACTCTCATTTGAGAACTTCATTGAGATGCGCATGAAAATAAAAAATATCCCCACATTGAAAAAGAATAAGACTTGAACTCCTAATATACTACTTGTGGCCCTTATCCATTAACTTAAGCTTTTGGTTTGATAAGTGAACATTCATTAATATATCAAGCTCAACTTGGGTCCTGGTGTTACCCTTCCAATAATATCAAGCTATCTCGTGTGTGTGGCTCATTTAGAAAATGAGTAAAAAAAATCATGTTCATACTCGGCTCATTTACTCATAGAATGAGTCAAACTCGATCAACTTATCAAAATGAACATGAGGTGTTCATGAACAAAAAAAAATTATATTCCTAGCAAACATCATGGTACATGATGCATGAAATGAACCCACAAAACGTAGTGGATTGGCAGCAACGGGATTTCCTATACTAGTCACATATAGAAAAACAACAAGATTTAGCTTCTAGGCCACACCCAAGCATATGTACGTGGCTAAGGGGGATCACGCAATATGGAAGCAAGGCAGCCCCTTGCAAAATAAACCCATATTAATGATGCATTTAGATTTTCGCATTATTTTTGTTTTGAACAATATTAGTTATATTTTCTATTTTTGTTTTACTTTTAAGCTATCCAATGATGGTGGTAAATCCTATGATCATGGTAGGAATTGGTTTGGATTATGCTTACCTTGGGTTTGCTGGTTTTGGGGTCCATCATGTCCTTTGGGGAAGTTGGCTGGTTTCGGGTGGGCCTTGGCTGTTTTTGGTTTGAGCTTTAGTTGTTGAAATTCTAGTGGTGCCAGCTCATTATTATCAATTGGAGGTATAGCTCATTATGAGCTGATGTTTAGTTCTGAAATTAAATGTGAAGTGAGCATATTTTGGTGGGTGGAACTTGCCCTTTCCTCTCCCTTTCGTCTTTTGGGCTGCTGCTGGTTTTCTCTCCCACGGTTTACTGCTGCCTGTTTGGTTGTTGTTGACCCCTCGGTTCTCTGCCCCCTTTACTGCCGTGACTTACCCCCTTTTCTCCCGTGAAATGAGCTTTTGCTGGACCCGATAATTGTCTCCTTGTTTCATGTGCTGGAGCCGTGGCTTTCCCTTGTGATCTGCTGTGCCGTTTGGAATTTCTGTACAAAAATCAGATAGCTTTTCAACTCTCCATTTATGGGTAGAATTGAAGTAAATCTTGGAATGTTTAGTTCCCCTCTATTGCCTATATATATGAGATGCTTTGATAAGAAATGGTTGGTGAATATTGAGAGCAAAATTGCTATAGCCTGCGGGTTCTTCTTGGAAAAGCTTGCGAGCTTTGCTCCATCTTCTTTCTCCTCTAGGGAATACTTGCGAGTTCCTTCCCACCCTTCGTCTGGGCTTCTAACCTCTTTCTTCTCTACGCAAGTTCAACTCCACCTGTATCTTTCTTCTAGTTCCGTTGGTAAAGTTTGTTGACTGTTTTGGTGGATTTGTTGGCTGTTTTGGTGGCATTTGCTGGAGGAATTTGGTAGGACGTTGGACCCTTTTGCAGTGGTGGACCCTTTGGTTTGCATATCTAAACATTATCTGAAATATATATTCCTACAATCGATGCATGTGAGGAGTCCTCTTGTAGGATGTTCTGAGGATAGCGTTTGTTTGTTTTTTTATTTATTTCTTTTGCTTTGGTTTGTTGGATGATCGCTTCTTCTCTATTCTGAATTTTAGTTGTTTATTTAGCCTATTTTGTTCTCCAAGTGGTGTCTTAAATTTCTAAAAAGTGAGTCTTGATTTTCTTTGTTCCTGGTTTGTGTTTTTGTTTCAAGTTGCATACATCAATTAATTTTCAATTTCACTTCCAACAAGTAGTTCATATATATTACTTTCTAAGATTGGTTTTTGATCAATAAGGAGTTGTAAACTATGTTAAGGTGAACATATAATATTTACTACTAATAAAAGGATATAGCACATAAATTCTATGCCCAGACATCTGATCTACTTTTAATTTACTAAAGAATATATAATTTAAAACACATACAATCTTCTCTATGAAAGTGTTGATATGCACGTTATGCTTTGACAAAGTTTATATTGGCGGTCAAGCAGAGTTTTTGAAGCTATTAAAAACTTATAGATTTTAACTAGTATGTAATTGACATTACACGTGGAAGAAATTCAAATACACATTACATTGATTGAAAATAGAATAAAATAAGATAGTAAAATGAAAATCAATAAAGACACTAGATAAGCATATGCCAACAAAACAAAATAATGTCTACCAGAATTAAAAAATATAAAATAAAACATAAGGTTATCGCAGCACATCCTCACATGGAATAATACAATAAAAACAAAATAGAACTGCTAATAACAAGGAAGAAATTTGATGATAGCATCATATAAGGTGCCTATTTTCCAAAGCTAGTGCATAGTTAACCAGTCCGACCTCAAGTAACAATCTATCATGCCCTAGGAGGGGCATGAGACATTAATAAGGTCATAATGAGAAGAAAAATTATTAAAAATATATAATACATCACACTTAGCTTTCATGATTATTTTACAAATGCGCACACACATAACACATGCATAAACTAAAGAGCATCTCCAAAATCATAGCATCAAAGTGACGGCAACATAGGTCCAAATGCCAAAAAAGAAGTGAAGGATGCAACATAAAGATCAACAATCATCACAACAAATTAACACAGATGTACACAGAATAAAAACCAAGATCATCTTCATCATCAGTGGGTTTTTTCTAACTAAAAGAACAATATGAATTGCTCTTCTTCGAAAGTAATATCATTGTTATTCATCAACGATACTATAAACCTACAGTACTACTACATAGTGAGCTCAATAAACAAGAACTACTGACATTATTAGCACCACAGCAGCTTGAACTGCAATATTGGGGATTGTCTTTTTTATAAATATTCAATCCCTTGTTGCTATTAGTGAAGGTACTTCGGAACTTTAATGAAATGTTTATTAGACTATTTAAACTGTTTTATGGTTAACCGTAAGCATTTCTTCATATTTTGAAAACTCTTCCACATAAAGAATGATTGATTTTCTTTGCTAAATGTGTAATGCATCTTCATGATTTTGGAACAACCTCAAACCTTGGTGCTACGCCGATCTTCAACTCTTTCTATTAAAATTCACCTTTTTCTTAATTTACTTTCTCTTACCTATCTCTTTATTGCTTTATAGCAATGACCCAGAGGTTGTATTTTCATAACTGTTTTATGTCTTCTACGTTCTTTCATGGTTTTTGTTGATTCAATGTTGGAAGGTGCAATATAGGGGTTGTTTGGTTGGTTGTAAAATGAATGCAATGTAAAGTAAATTTAATGTAAATGAAATACTTGAGGTTGTTTGATTGTTTGTCAAGTGAATGCAACAAAACTATTTTTTAAGTTTGGTTGGGTGCATGCAAAGTAAAGTAAAATCAGATGCCCTTTTGGATGAAACATTTAATCGAGCCTTAGTGTACCTATTCCTAAAATGAATTTATTTCCCATATTGAAGTCCCCCAACATCAAACACAGAAGACACACTGTGGCTCCAGGATCCCGCATAAGATGGTCCGGCCATCCTGGGGCTCCAGGTTCCCACACGGAGTTGAATACCTTGCGGCCATCCCAAACTGTTGTAAAGAACGGTAATGACTACCGTAATGAGACGACCAGGCATGTTCGCAAAGATCAAAGGTGAAAATTACCTTTTACTTCAAGGCCAAAGATGAATTGAGCAGCCATGGAAAGAAGAGATTCGATTCCAACAAGAACTCGGGAGATGCAGCGATTCAAGCGGACATTTCATCTTGTCCGTCCAAGTTTCTGAATGAGCACGATTTGGAGTTGTCGAAACATTTTAAAGCCTCAATTAGCAAGGTTTCGAATGGTGAGTTATGTTTGTCTTTACTCAGATTTGGCGATACTCAGTCTCTGGGAGATTCGAACACGCTGCCTGGGTCGGGACGTAACTCCAGTTTGTGCGATAGGGGCATTCATCACCTCCATTCCGACTGGATAGCTACGACCGAGATGGACATTTCGATTGAATTGGAAGAAAGGGCTGAACCTTCAACGGCTACTGGCCTTCGCAAAATGCAGATCGATCACTTGGACGAATAGAATGTCGTTGTCGATGGGAAGAAGTCGAACAGTAAGGAGCCGATGAAGAAGCGTCCGAGCAAAACTCTACCTCACGCGACAATAAGGAAATGTCGTTGAAGGGGAGAAGTCGTCATCGTCGAAGGAGCCGAATTTCTCTCGTCTGCGTCGCAGGTATTCCTTTTTCGCTCGAATTTGAGCAGTTTTACTTTACCCGCAAAATGAACTACGGCGGGGAGTTGGAATACAACATGATTTCGTTTCACTTTGCTCCATGTCAAATAAAACAGTGAAAATACTAAAATGCAGGTATTTACTTTACTTTATATTCACGTTGTTGCCAACCAAACAAACCCATAATATCTTATTCTTTTGCACCTAGGACTGAAGGAAAAATATAACAAGCCTTAATACATGACATCCAGCAAATGCAGTATTTTTTATAATAATATTGTTCACATGAGTATGGAGAGCACGTAACATAAAAAAGCACATAGTCCATGTTTTGAAAGCCATCTATTGCATGATGTGTGAATAAAAATTCCTTTTCCTCCTTATAGAGCTATTTGTTGCATGCCATATTTCTATAACTTCTGGTTAAAAAGGCATCTTTAACGAGCAATATAGTGTTTGCACCTCTAGTTTAGGGGTTATTTTCAACATTCACAGCACCTTGGCCATGTCTTTTGTTACTTCAGATGTCATCTTGTAACCCTAATCCCTTCTTGGGTCAGGAACGACACAAAATAATGCTATTAAACCACTTTGTGACAATAAAAAATACAAATTCAGCATATGCCACAAATATACTAAAAGTCAATTTGCATCTATAAAAACCTAGCTATATTTAATTACCTGAACTGCGGGATTGGAAACTACAGTAATATGGGAAGGGGGGTGGGGGGGGATCATCATAAAAATATAAAAGTTATAGAATACTTAACCATGAACTATTGCGATGACCTGGGAAAAACTAGTTGGAAGCATACCCTAACATCACGAATTGTTTGTGGGCTATTGCCAATCTTAGGCCTGAAGGCATTGGGATTGCGTTCTAGAGTAGCTTCAACTGCCTCATGCCTAGCAGCTTCATTTTCAACATTGTTAAAGCAATTTGCGCAGTTGCACCCATCACAATAAACACCAGATGCAAAACACTCACAATACCTACAAGTGCATTGTTAAAATAAGAAATAAAACGAGAAAAAAAAGGTGAAAAATAAATGTTAAATCAGGCAATGATTGCATTGCTGCATGCAGTTTGTGCAAGGAACCGAGGTTATTAAAAGAAAATTAGTAAATCAAATCCAAATTTCACTATAATATGAGTTATAAATATTGCATTTAAATTCTACTTCAAAAAGAAAAGCATATGATGATTTGAATATAAACATAAATAAGAAGAAAATACATGCAGAGCTCCACTAGCATTAGCTTTAAATCATTCTTTCCCTGCAAAGGAATCAACCAATTTATGTGCGAACTTATTTGAATTAACAATCAATGAGTGAAAGATTCATTTCTAATCTTTTTTAGTTGAAAAATTTTACATGAAGTCAAAATGTATTGATAAGTTTCCTAAAATACCTGTCAAAGTATGTATTTTGACTGATAACTAAGCAGTAATGAGAACTGAGGTTTACATCAATATATCATAACATCAAGCAAATCATTTTCTGCCTTCCTACTGAAACCAAATTTAGAATTTAGTCATCTCCTTTTTCTAGAGGATCTGAAAATAGAGGCTCAAACTGATAGAACAGAGTTGTGTCACGAGGCTAGGAATCAAAAACGTAAAAGTAAAAGTCTATCTCTGAATGGTACCAGAATAATTGTTCGTGTTATCCAAAATTTATGACTTGATTGCATGAGCAAGATGATGACTATGTCTACCACAAGACCTATCTTCCTCAATGTTTAATGTACCAAGATACCTCTTCCACCACACCAGAAACGGAGTTTAGTTTGCGACTTAAGTCTGCACATTACAAATGCTGATATAGAAGCAGCACTACGTTGAACATGAAATAACAACACAGTTTATTGCAAGACTACAAAAATGCGAAGATAAGTAAAACTGGACGAATAAAAGAATAATGAGAAACAATAAAATTCTTTAGTAGTGATCACCTACATGTGTTGCATATGAAAGCTTATAGAGCAATGCTTCACTAAATGGTAATTTAAAGCACAAAAATCAATGCTGTCAGTGCAACTTACAGCTTTAAACAACGTGAGTGTTTGCAGTTGCAGTTCTTCTTTCTTGTTGGCGTACCTTCTTTCATCTCAAATAAGGGCTTTGACCTTGTTTGTGGGGACTCGGGTTTTCTGCAAAATTTTAAAAGGATAAGTAAGAGTTAGCCACGTGAAATGGATCATCTAGAACATGAACATTTTAGACCAGCCAGTCTAGGAGGGACCGACCCATTTCTATACCAGGTGGAAGCCTAGTTCCGCCCAGGCCTAGCTTGCCCCTTTGGGATAGGGTCCATGCATTGAGGAAGACAGAGATACGGGCAGGTGAGCAGGAAATTTAAATTGGAGGGGCTGTTTAGACTTTTTACTTTGCATTGTTTGCTTTTAATAGTTATTTTCATCCTAGGGTTAGGGTCATGCATGCTTTAACTGAATCTTGTACTTCTCTTAAGGTTTGCTTGGGCTCTAGCCGTCGGCTAGGTATTAGGGGAGCCGGATCTTCCTCTCAAATTGATAATCCATTGTATATTGTTTGTTTTCTCCCATATTTTAACAATTATCAAGTTTTCCTAGTGTTTTGCCATCAAATTTCCTTCAATATATATTTTATCTGGTTGAAATTCCAAATTTTAGCCCAAAATTGTTCAATTTCTGTAAGTATTTCCTACCAAATTGGCATCAGAGTGCTTTCTTAGGCGGAAAAATAAGTTATCTTCATGTTTGTGTGATTGAAGCCTAGACCTAATTAATGGCAGCAAAGAATGTGGAGGCATTGGAGGGCGACATGGAACAACACAAGACCATATTAGAGGAAAAATATTCCAAGGTGGAGGGAAGACTCTCAACCATTAAGAACCGCTTTGGGAACTTTGAAGATACGATGAAAAAGATGCTTGAGATGATCGAAATCATCATTGGCGATTCCTAGGGTGGAACCACAAAGAAAGAAGATCTAGGAGGACAACAATGAATTGGAGAGTGTTTTCCATCAAGGACCACCACGTGGGGCCAAGTTGGTGGGTGGATCGGGGTATTCCGAATGGAGGACAACAAGGAGGGAAGCCGACCCCTTTGGGAGACTACCAAGGCATGGTTGGGGGAGCCATGGGATCAAAATTAACCAAGAGATGAAGGAAGAGAATCACACCACCACTACACCAGAGGAACTAATGGGAGAAGAAACCATTTGGGCATGGATGCAAGGGCAAGGAAACTAAAGATGCTGGTTTTTGAAGGGCAAGATGCTCAAGGTTGGGTGTACCGGTTGGAACATTACTTTGCCATTAACGGGCTAACTAAAGGGCAAAACCTATAGCGACGGGTATATGTTTGGAAGATAAAGCCCTAGCCTGGTTCCAATGGAGGGAGGCTAGGTATCCAATCTACTCATAAGGAGAATTTACAAAGTGCTAGAAAATAAGGCGGCTGATGCCTTGTCTAGATACGTGGGGGAGCTATAGGAGTTAGTCATTTCAATACTGCTGATATTGAATTGGGGGGCTATAAAGGAAGAAATTGTGCAGGACAAGGAGCTGAGAAGGATCAGAGAAGATATGCTGAAGGATGAGAGCCGCCATCGTGGCTATTCCGTAAATGGAGAGAGACTTCTATACTAGGGGAGGTTTGTGCTGCCACGAACCTCGATTCATATCCCGCACTTGTTACAGGAGTTTCACAAGAGCATTATTGGTGGCCACTCTGGGGTGCAGAAGACATAGGAGACTGGTTGTTGAATTATATTAGAAGGATATGCATAATAATGTACAGGAGATGGTGGCCAAGTGTGAGGTTTGCCAGAAGAACAAGTATATAGTCATGGCTCCAGGGGGGCTACTAGAACCCCTGTCCCTTTCAAGCAGTGTGGGAAGAGGTCTCCATGGATTTCATAGACCAGCTACCCCGATTTGAGGGGTTTATAATTATTCTGGTGGTGGTGGACAAACTGAGTAAACATTCTCATTTCATTCCTCTACGACACCCTTACACGACAGTAACAGTGGTGTCGACCTTCATTAGAGAGGTGGTCAGATTACACAGGATACTGGAGTTTATAGTGTCCGATCGAGACAATGTGTTCCTCAGTTACTTTTGGAGGGAATTATTTAGATTGTAGGAGACTGTGCTGAAGAGGATCACCGCTTACCACTCTCAGATAGACAAGCATACATAGGTGGTCAATAGGAGCCTGAAGACATACCTGCAATGCTTTGATTCAGAGACACCTCAGATGTGATCCAGGTGACTGACATTGGTGGAGTACTAGTACAATACTTTATATTATTCAACATCCCAGATGACTCTTTTCAAAGTGTTGTACAACAGGAATCCACGTCACTTGGTGCCTTTTGGACATAGTAGCATATTTTTAAAGCAGTACTTGGAGGAGAGGGATCGAATACTAGAAAAATTGAAAAGATATCTATTGAGGGCCCAACAGATTATGCAAACATATGAGCACAGAAAGGACATTTAGTTGGAGGTAGGGGATAAGGTGTATTTGAAGCTTCGTCCCTATATGCAGAGAACAGTGGCTAGTAGAAGGAATGAGAAGTTGGCTCCGAGATATTTTAACTCTTATGAGACAGTAGATATGATAGGAGCAATGGCGTATTGATTGAGGGTACCACCGACCACAACCATACACCAGGTATTTCACGTGTCACAGTTGAGGAGAGCTATAGGAGATCACACATCAAGTGTGCAATTACCAGTGATGTTGAAGGAAGATTTGGGTGTGATTTTAGAACAACTGGAGTTGTCAGTAGTACGATAAGGAGAATGAGGAAGTAAGGAAATGATGATTAATTTAAAGAACCTATCTGAGTAAAACAGGACTTGGGAGCCGTATAAGCAGATGAAACATCAATTTTCGTCCTTCCACCTTGAGGTGGCTCTTTAGGAGGGAGTATTGTTAGATCGGCCGAGGAGGAGTCGGTTCGGCCTATCCAGGAGGAACCGGCCGATGTCATACCAGGTGGAAGCCTGGTTCAACCTAGGCCTAGCCCGCCCCCTTGGGGTCGGGTCCACACATTAAGGAAGAGAGAGAGAGAGGGGCGGGTGAGAAGGAAATTTGAATTGAATGTGCTGTTTGGACTTTTTATTGTTTGCTTTTAATAGTTATTTTCATCCTAGGGTTGGGGTTATGCATGTAGGGTTTGTTTGGGCTCTAGCTAAAGACTAAGGATTAAGAGAGCTGGATCTTCCTATCGAATTGAAGATCCATCGTACTGTATTTATTTTCTCCCATATTTCAATAATTATCAAGTTTTCCTATTGTTTTGCCACCAAATTTCCTTCAATTTCTATTTTATCTTGCTAAATTACCAAATTTCAGCCAAAACTGTTCAATTTCTTCAAGTATTTCCAATCAGAACATTAGCATAGATTTGTAAACAATGTGAATTAGAAATCAAATGAAAGTTTCATGTAGGTAAGCGAACTGATCTTGAAGAATGTAAAAAAACTGGATCAATCCACAGAAGCCAATAACCATACTATTCCAAACCATAAAACTGAAACACGGAATTAATGCTGCTGCTTTTCTTCCATGGAAAAACAAAATTGAGGTAGAAAATCATTTAAGTGAAAGAAGAAACCAAGAACAAATAAGGCAGACTACCGATGCAAGTGTCATGAATCAAAACTATCAACTAATTTCAGTGCCAAATGCAATGAATCTACAGAAGTTCGACTGAAAGGCTTAGATGAAGACTTTTTACTTGTTTGAGTTGTCCAAATTCAAAATTTCTGTATGATGTAAAACAAATTTCATAACAGAAACTAATCCCAAGTTTAGCACCACAAATTACTTGTAACCACGAAAACTAGAATTAGAATAAGAAAGTGAAATGAGCCCGGCGTCCAATTTTCCAGTACAGAATTCAAATATGACGAGTCGGTCCAAAATTGAAACAAGGGACAACGAAATCCACTCAAAGGATAAGACATAAGAAATATGTATCCTAACATAGAGCAGAAAAAAAAACTCTCCTTGCTAAACAAGAAAGCACGAATCAGAGTAGAAAATTGAAAGCAAGATTTGGGAAATTTTCAAAATTGCATAGCTCACATGGACATAGGAATCGAAGGCCGTGAGATGGACAGCGCCGGCGCAAGCATCTGTTTTTGATTTTGTTGTTGCTGCAATGTTGACGGCAAAGGTGACTGCTCGAAGGGAACCGGAACCACCGGTGACGACAGTGTCGGGGCAACGCAATTACCCGGTGTGAAATCCAGCTGCCTAACGAGCTTCCTGGGAGGAAAATTCGACGGCCCCAACGAAGAAGATTTAGTCCCTTGTTCCATCAGAGAGCCCACAGAAAGATAATAAAGTGTAAACTGGTGAAAATGTCCAAAAGCCTCAGTCCCGCGGTGAACAACCATGGCTCTCCATCTACACAACGGATTTGACCCGATTTGAGCACTTCTGGGTCCAGCGGAGATCGACCAAGGGATCGCCGAAGATGGCTGAAGAGGTCGACCGGAACCAAGAGAATGAAGGCGGGAATCCCCGCCTCAGAGAAATCACGCTGAGGAGATCTGGCGAGGGAAGAATGTACGGAAGGCGGAGGGAGGATTGGAGGAGGAGGAACAAGAAAGAGCGATATTTTTCCCTCTCTATCCCCTGCCCTTCTTCGGCTCTGTATTCCTATCGCTCTCTTTCTCTTTGAGCTCTGCGGGAAAATTTTTGAGCAGAGGGGAAGGAGAACGGAATAAGATAGTAAGACTCCTCTCTCTCTCTACCCTTTCTCTCTCCCCCTCTGAAGTCTGGTCTCTCTCTTTCTCTTTCTCTCTCTCTCCCTCTCTAGTTTTGAAATCAAATTTTAATAGTGGACATTGGACGGATAGATATGCGATCATAGCTACCATCGGACGGCGAAAAGCCCGATCATAAATCCAGTGGCCCAAGTTCATAGGCGTTGCCGTATTGGGATCTCGACCGCAGGATCAACTTTGGGAGCGCGTCTAGTTAATATAATCTAGATTCCATTTAGATTAATTTTTTATAATTTTTTTTTAATTAAAAATCAAATTTTGTATTGAGTATATATATTCTTTTTATTTTATAGAATTTTGTGGTAAGTAATATTTATTATAATCATATCCTTTAGAATATAATAGGTATGATAAAAATATCATTCAATTTTTTCTTAAAAATAAAAATGTATAATATAGATTAAATTAATTATACTTTTATATTTCATACTATAATTCTATAGATTTTTTTTTCAGATATTTAAGTTTGTTCGTAAACAAAATCTTAAGGGTTGCTTGGAGATTTGTAATACCATCTAAAGGCTACTTTTACGAACTTTCATTAAAATATGATTAACTCAAAATGTAAAAACCTCGTGCATCTCTTTAGACCTAGGACTTACAAAATGCTCACGATACTTGTTCGATCGTCATTCCTTGCACCCCAGCCATGACCACAACTTTATTTTATTGGCGTTGAACCAAGCGTCTTCCTCATTATCATGGCTTACATTGCTCCCTAAGTGCTTCTCATCATCCTAATGATTTTTTAAGTTTACCATTGACAGTTAAATGTAATGTTATAGGTATTATGTAAGAGTAATTCAAGTTCCTTCTCAAAAAAAAATATTTATATGTAAGTATTGTGAGAATTTAAATTTTTTTATTTAAAAAAAAAAACCATTGTAACACTAATATGTGTAAAGCATTCCCAACATAAACATCTTATAATCTTAATTTTACAACAAAGATAATCATTTAATTTGGTTCTTAAATTAAAAACTTTGGGGATGTGATATAAATCATAGTTCTAAAGTCACATTTCACGATGGTTTTTATCGCTTGATTATACTTTTTGGTATAGAGTAATCCGTTTTTGGATATTTAGTGGAGAATAAATGCTTTGTAAAAATATATACTTAATTAAAGCTAAAATGTGTTGTTTATAAAAAATAATCAAAATGTATTTTATGAAATACATGGATTAGGGTTGATTAGTAGGCTTATACACTTAAAATATTACTATAAATGTTTGGGTAAAATATATCAACCTAATGAGCCACTTTGTCAACCCAACCATCAAGAGAGATTTATCCCTAATGGTCACCTCATAAACCTTGTCACAGACTCCACTACAACTTCAAGCTTTTTCATCCCAATGGAGCCAACACTAAAATATACCCATAAGTTACCAAATAAAAATTAAAAGAAAAAAATTATATGGTTATCATGTTAACCAAACTCCCAAATAACTCTATTGGCATTATTAAAGAATTTTCGGTAATCCTAACGTATAATCCCTAACGAGTCATGATATGGCATCAATGCTCTACTTCTTATGGAGAAGGGTATAAATATGGATCCTTTGTGTATCATATATCTTCTCCAAGAGCAATCTTCTATCAAATAAGCCCTAATAGTATATCCATGTAGCTAACTTCAAATTTAAAATACTCACAGTAGTCCCTAAAAGATTATATCTTTTATCAATCAATCTCATAACTAAATTCATTAGGCTCACACTTCAATGAACCTGTCAATATATTTGTATGGCCTATTATATTTCAGATCAAACTAAAGCTAAATAAAGCTTATATATTAATACATCATCAAGAATATGTACTTATGCAAGCATGAATCTTGAGATAATATTCAAATAGGAAACTTTTGAAATCACGTTTGCGGTCATTCAAACTCTAATTTCAGCAAATTTGTAGTTAAATTAACATCTCAACAAAATAAATCCAATGAGCCCATGATCACTTAATTATGACATCAGTAAGTTCTTTAAGCACTCAAAAAGTATCATATGATCAAGGCTATAACTCCAAACCATACAAGGGAGTGTTTTAAATTTTTGCAATATTCATGAAGAATGGCACCTCTAAAAATAATAAATAGACCACTACTCCCTTGATGAAAGGGGGCTTAGACCTTGACTTGAAATTGGAAACTCATATGTTAATTGCTGCCTCCCCATAACCATTGTTAGACCATCACCACTAAACTACCATTATATGAACACCATCATCAAACCACTACCCTTAAACTATTGATGTCAGACATCCATAATTTAACTACTAACATCGAATCATCGCATCCATTTAACTATCATTGTTGGGCAACCATTATTTTCCCTCCATCACATGACCACCTCTATTGGGCAACCATCAACAATCTCCACTATTCGACCACCGCCTTCATATCGCCATTCTTAAATCTCCATTATTGTTACACCACCGTTGAACTACTACAATCCAATCACTACCATTAAACCACCTCCTTCCAACCATCGCCATTAGACTACTATCATCTAACAACCAACATTAGATGACCTACACTTGAACACTACCTTTTAACCATTTTCATTGGATCATCATCTTCTAACCATAGCCATCCAACCTCAGTCGTTAAACTACCATTATCGGGCCACCAACATATATACACCCCATATTAGATCATCATAGTTTAGTCATCTCCGTCAGACTACCATTGTCAAACCTTTTATCATCAGACCTCAATTGTGGAACCACCGCCATTAAACCATTGTAGTTTCTCAACCACCATTAACGATTATAATCCTCATATCACCATTGCCCAATGTTAGTGAAAGTTATGGCTAAAATTTTTGTATATATTTTATTGTGAAAATATTTGTTTTGGTTGTTGTTGTGCATAAAAATTTCAAATAAAAAGGTTGAAATCATGGAAAAATACCCAATATTACGGCACAGCATCATTAAGCACCATACTGTTATATTCACTTCTCAAGCATCGCAGCACCAAACCAAACCATCACAACACTATCATGTCTTGAACTTTATAATTAATTCAATACCTTAGCATTATCTGACCTCAATGTCGCAACACTCCTAGAACATATCAAGTGTCATAGTGTCAGAAGATACCATTGTAACACTATGAACTCTAGAAATTTGTAATTATTTATCTGCCCTAGTGCCAAAGAATCTAAACATCACAATGTGTCATAGTGCCAAATTGCCTGAATTTCGTGAAGTAGCAATTAAGTTGGTTAAATGGTGAAATGAAACATTGATTCATATCGAGCACCATAGTTGTGACTTCCAATAACATCACCAGTTGATGTTTGTAACATCACAACATAAATTTTTTTAGCGTTGCAATGCTAGTGTTAGTTAATGTACTAAGTATAAATAATTTTCTTTTTTTTAATTTAGAAGGGCTTGCCATTTATTTTATGAAAAAGATGTTGAGCGACTATGAGTGGAGTGTGAGGAGAGTTCATACTTAAGGTAAATTGATTCAAAGTGTAAGGAATGTTTGTACTTAGTTGTAAAAGCGCTTTCAGGTGACTTCCTACACAACTCCACTATTACACTTTATGTTTTTTTATTGGTTTAATGAATACTATTTTGTATAATTTGAATTCCATTGATGGATAATTTCTTAGTTTGAACATGTGAAGTGTGGTGATGCATGTTTTTTCTTAAGTGGCCTCTAGAACTTGAAATATTAATCTTATTTTCAAGTACTTATGTACTTAACTTAGTTATTGCATTGGCCTTGCTTTAACTTTACATTTAGTGTGACTTAATACCTCAAACGTAGGAATATGGGAACAATTAAAAGAATTGGAATATTAAACTAACATGCCTACACATGTGATGAATATGGTTTTAGATTCTAAATAGATAAAATAATTATAATAAGGTAAAAAACTTTACTTTAAACTCTTACAAGCTCAACAAAGAAATAGATTGCATATTCATTGATTCACAACATAAATTAGAGGATTCAACTTAAGTAAACATTGCTTACATCACCATCATAAGTTTAAAATACTTATATTTATTGAATTTCTTATTTCAACATTTGTAGTAATTACTTTAGCAAACTTATTTTAATTGAATTTGGTAGGATAAACCTTGCAAAAATTAGACAGTACTATGATGAACATAAGATAATCAAGTTCCTCTTAGGATATTAAGATCACCCCTAACCTATGGGTAATTTATCACACACATCACATCATAAGAAAAGTGCAGTAATAAAATAGCAACATAATAATCACCATAGTAAGTCAAAGTAATTAGTACACGTGCCACATGCAAGAGCGTCACATCACAGAAATAGAAAAGAAAAAGCACATACCTAACCCATAACAAGAAATGGTGCACTAGCAAATAATTCTATGTGTGTGTAGTAGGCTTGTGTGTCTTTACATATGTCATATATTGGGTAGTTAATTCAAGTTGTTTGGTAATACAATTTGTTAAAGGCCAAAAGGGGAAGTTTTTAATTAAAGTTTAAATATTTTTTTCTTAGGGACCATTCTAATTGATTAATTGGTGGATTGAATTTAATACCTAGGGTAGTGTTCTTTGAAGTATAAGTTGAGTTAACAAATTTTTGAAGGTCCAGGGTCATCCTACCCACTAAGTCGAAGGGGTCCAAAATGTGATTTTTAGAAACAGGTTAGGTTTAGGGATTCCAATATTTTAATTAAATATTAGATCTTACAAGGAGTAAATAGACTTTGAGTTTGCTAGATTTAGACTTTTTTATAAGTTTATTGCCCTAGTATCAAGCTACGGTTGACCGTGGAGTTAATTTTTAATTTAAGTTGGTTTCTAGAAAGCTAATATTTTTTAATAAATACTAGATTTTAATTATAGTTGAATTCCTTTTGTTTTATTCAATTTGGAATTTTTTATAATTATTTATGATTTTTTAAATTTGGGGCATTTAATGAATTATTAAAATTGCCTAATTAAGGGTGTTTTAAGGATTTTGATTCAAATAAGCTCCAAACCTCTTGTAATCAACCCCAAAGACCAGGAATGACCTAAATAGATGTTACCACTGTTTGGGAAGAATTTGAATTTTTTAAGAATTTTTAATTACTTAATTTAATCAAAAAGATTATTTTCAATCAAAATTAAATTAAGGTTCATATTGAAGTCCAATTAATGGGCTTTTAGTTTTGGGATAAGGACTGAATTTTGAAGATTTTGAGATATTATGGGTAATTTTTGGATTTAGTTTGAATTTATTAATGTTTTTTTAAGTTATCAGAGCTTAATTAAAGGGTTAAATTAGGGTTTATTAATTAATGGATTTAAAGAGTCCTGAAAAAATTCGTAAAAAAATTTGGGAGGTTTAGGGTGCCACTAAGTCAAATGTTTAAAGTTTTATTTCAACCATAGGTGTACCCTAGCTCATAGAATTTCTCTAAGTTCGCTAGACGAGTCCTTAATTATTTTCCTTAGGGTGTAGCTACATTAAGTAGGTTTAAATCAAGTTTTAAAAACTAACCCTTAGGGTAACATAAAGGGAAAATGCATCAAACACAATACACCGTGTTCTTAAATATAGGAGAGTCTAAGCTAAGTGCTTGTGCGTCCTACACAAGTCAAAGAAGACAAAATAATAAATAAGCATAATTAATGATGTGATTAGTGAATGATTGGAGTTCAATCATCCACTAATCCTCTCCCTATGAATGTCATTCATATGAAAAACCCATGTTTGAAGTTTCATGAGTAGATCTTGCAAAACATAAGAATTTAATATACATATAATTTCAAAATATTTTTAATATATATAAGTTCAAAAATAAAGAAATTTAAAAAATAATTCAATGTATATAGGTGTATGTGAGATCCACTAGCACTACAGGAAAAATGCCTATTACCAGCGGTTTATGGACCGCCAGTAACACCGGCAGTTTCGCCGGCGGTTTGACCGCCGGCTTTTAACGGCGGTCTAACCGATGGGTTTGGTACGTTAAGCCGCCGGTACTAGGGACGGTCCATAAACTGCCGGTAAACCGCCAGACATCAATATAAACCGGCGGTTTAACGGCGGCCTGGATTTAAAATATATTATTATCAAATATTTAATTTTTATGAAAATATTTAATATTATATAAATTTAAATATTAATTAAGTATTTAAAATGGGTTTATTTAAATAATTGTAAACTGTATAATATATTTAAAAGTAATTTTAATTTTAAATTAAATGAAGAAATTTCTAAGAATTTTCATATATGATATGATTTTTTGGATTTTTAAATAATTTATAATCATCCAACATGTTTTTAGGACATCCATAATACACAAAGCTGGAGAAAGGATACGCATGACCCTAATCTTATCTGTTGTCACTTACCTAATCATGTCCAATATCATATTTGATTAAGACGACATGTTTATAGATTATATCCGAAACATGATTCAAATTCGCCATCCTAGCACCTTTAGGAAATAAAATCTGTTCTTACGACATCTCATAGGATACATACTTCACCATAAATACCAATTGACCTATCCATGTGAACCTGATAATGTCCCTATTTTCTATATGGATGCCTCTTTCCGTATCTTGTTTCATCAGGGGCAAGAGTATGATGAGCCAAATTTTGATGAAGAAGAGGAGGCTACTCCAGTAGGAGAACCTGCTCAACCAAAAGGACATGTACATGTCTATTCTCAAGATGATATTATTTAATGACTCGACTGGCTTGAAACCTAAATTGACTCTCATATCCATGCACAATACCAGTAGCACAAGGATAACATGATATGGTTTGGAGATAGATTTTCCTCAATCGTTCATCCTTTACCTCCATCCATTAGTTCTTTCAATCACCACCACCACCACCTAATCAGAATCCATCGTTTGACTAGTCTCTGTTTGATGTGTTTTATGTACTTTTTCTTTGATACTTCTCTTTTTGGTGATGTCAAAAGGAGAAGAAGTTATATGTCCTTGGTTGATATCTTTTTATCTGTCCTTAGTTGATATCTTTTCATTTGTCCTTAGTTGATATCTTCTCAATTGTATATCATGTTTCTTGAATTCTATTTTAGTTTTTGTGGCTTAAAATGAAATTCATATTTCTGTTTATGTTTTTATGTTATTCTATTTATTAAAAATAAAATAAAAAAATTATTATCTTGCATATCAACTAACATTATTTGACATCATCAAAAAGGAGGAGATTATTGCAATCCAAGATTCATAGTATGTGATTTTGATGATGACAAATAATATTAATTGAATTATTTCATTCTTCATTAAATATTTTGAATGTTACGCTTGCCTATGAGCACTAATATTTCAGTGAGATTACACACTACTTAAGAAAATGGAAGACTCGAGACTGGGTAGAATAGAATGTGAAGGAGCATGTAATTTTTATTTTCTTTAATTTTTTTGTTTCTTGAGTCTGGCCACAAAATATTATATATAAATTAAGTGACCATGCACACACACAGAAGGAGAGTTTTTTTTTAGAAAAAAAAAAATTTATGTAGATCGTACTGTATAATTTTAAATCATAATGTACGATATACTGTGTCTTGACGGCTAACTTATGTGGACTAATCATATTATATGATCATGATCGTACTAAACAATATATTTTCAAACCTAAACCCTAACCGGTAGTTTAATTTAAGCAAGTTTTTAAATTTTGAATTTTGAACACATCGTATTATATAATGCAAATTATTTTGTACGAAGATTTGAGAACTTGCTAAAGTTAACCCCTGTGATTAGTTAATTAAATCAAGGTTTAATTAATGATTGATGATCGTACTATATGAATTGGATTATATCGTACGATGAACGAGATGTTTTTTGGTCGTATCAAAGATATATTATACTAAACGAAACCTTGATTTTTGAACTAATCTTATTATACAATTTATACATCGTACAATATGACTTGAACAATCTTAATTGATCGTACTGTAAAAAATGGGAATGTATATGATAATGAACAGAGATAATTTTTGGTCGTCCTAGCAATATTTGTATTGTATTGTATAATGTATTGAAAAATTATTACCTGTTTGTACTCCTTTGTACCATGACGAGAGCTATTTTGAACTGATTGTACTATATCATTTGTGATCGTGCTATACGAAAAAAAATGGCTAATTTAAATTTTTTGTGTTTCTTGAAGCCTATTATATATACAATATTATTATTCATTAAACATAAGTGAGAGGAACGTGACAGCTGAAGGAACTCTAGAGAGGGAACTTTTTAAAGATATTCAAGGTTTATGAGAGGAGAAGGTAAGCTTGTACGTGAGGGAGAAGTAGTGTGAGGGGATCACAGGGTTACCGAGCTTGCTGCACGCTTGTCCTCCTGTGGCCTAGGCGAGTCTTGTGGGAGATCTCTAGGGGGATAGGCTTCTAGGTCAAATTCCTCGAAGGTTATCTGCCTTTACTAGGAGGGAGAAAAATGAGAAGGTCTGCTACCATAACTGGGAGGATGACATAGCATCCGACACTCCACCACACAAGGGAAGGTGAAAGTGAGTTTTTTTGTAAACGCTTATCCACCTCGTTGTAGGAGTAGAATGAGAGTTGCTTTTGAGTAGTGAAAATCTCATTGTGGAGGACTCTGGGGAGCGGACGTAAGTCAAGGTTGACCAAACCATTATAAAAATTTCTTGTGTGCTTTTTCCATTTTATGTATTTTACTTTTCTAGCATTTAATTTAATTATAACTGCTTGGTGAAAATTTGATTTTAGTATTTCGTTGTGCGATTTAAAATTTCACCAGCATTGTTGCAATCATTATCAAATTACTAGCATTCGTATTTGATTAGTTAAGTCATCTTTTGAAATAAAAAAAATAGAACTCATGTTTAGGATTTATATTAAAAATATCAATTCACCCCCCTATTCACGCATCTCGTACTTTTACTCTTCCTTAATGAAGAGCTAAAGGAGGGACGAGGAGGTAAGAGATGAGAGATTCCTTAGAGTATGTAAAGGTTATTCTCTACCTGGTCAAGGGAGAAGGGTTCCTCTGCCTAGTTGTGTGCTGAAGGAGCCCGTGTTAATGAAATGTCTAATGAGGATAACCTTTGTAGAGTAGATGTAAGTCAATTTGACTGAACCACTATAAATCTAGTTTGTGTATTCTTACTTTTCTACACTTTACTTCTCTTGAAGTTTACTTTATTATACTTATGTTGATTTTTTATGATCTTTGTGAATGATTTTTGGGTGATAGATCTCTTGTTAAACTTTATTTAAATAAAAAAATCTATTTTTTAGAAGTTTCTTTTATTTTTGTTTTTTCGTTTGAACCTTT
>NW_021394407.1:287383-299317 GCF_001605985.2 Dendrobium catenatum
TACGATGTGACAAAAACCAAGAGATCGTCCAGGACGATATCCGGGACGATCATACTTCGTCTCTGTTCATCGTATGGTACGATCGAGTTCGTACAGTACGATGTTCAAATTTTCATTAGGCCTGGATTACATGCACTAATCACGGGTTAATTTAAGTAAGTATTAAAAACGGATCGTACAGTACGAACCTGTTTGTACAGTACGAACGGCGCAAAATCACTTACTTAAACTAAGTCACGGCTAGGGTTTTGGATCTGAACATATCGTACAGTACGATCTATTCACAGAATTGTCCACATAGCTTGGATCGTACGGTACGAAATAAAACCGTACAGTATGATCTCCAGAGAAGAATTTTAGTTATATTTTGCAGTTAAAAAAGAACTCTCCCCCTGTGTGTGTGCATGGTTGCTCTTACTCTTACGCATTTTGTGGCCAGACTCAATAAAGTAAAAATACAATAAATGAAAAATACAATGTTTGACTCATACTCCTAATCTACCCGGTCTTGAGTCTTCCTTTCTTCCTGAGTCACTTGTGATCTTCCTGAAATGTTAGTGCTCAAGGAAAATAACAAATAAAATAATAATCAATGAAAAGCGGTTCCAAAACACTCATTATTTGGCATCATCAAAATCTCAAACTCGGGATCATGGGTTGCAACAGGCTTGATTTCGCCAAAAGATTGCCGCCGGTGGAGTCTCAATGGTGGATTGGGCTTGGGAAAGGTAGAAGGAGATGGGGAGAGCTCGCAAACCAAAAAACTTGGCCTATGAGCACTTGGAGAGAGAGATAATTCTAAAGTCCTTGGATTGATAGCTCTGATCAATCCTCAGGCTAATTAGGAGGGAAACAAAGTTGATTTAGTCGTTGTTTGAGTCAAGGAGGAATTAGGAAAGGTTTAAAATGCCTTAAATGGGTTTAATTTGGCTTTAATAGGTATAATTTGACCAAGGATGACTTGGGTTAACCAATTCAAAGATTGACTTAATCAATTAGACCCAAAAGGATGGGAGTTGAGCCTAAGATAAGTTGGAATTGATTTGAAACCAAAGTGGGTTCAATTAGGCTAATTGGCAACCTAGGTTGACCCAGGGCATCGGTCTAGGCTCAACAAGTCAGGTCTGACCCATGAAACCCAAGGGAGGTAGGGTATATAGCCAAGAAAGGTTTTGGAATTAATTTGAATCAAATGAAGGGAATTTAGGTCAATTGGGTCAACTTGGGTTGACCTGGTTAACCAGATCGAATTAGGGTCTGCGTTTGGGCTCAAAAGTATGGGTTTGACCCCCTAAATTAAATGGGAGAGGTCTTGAGGTCTAGCTTGGTCAATCTAACCAAGTCAACCTCTTTAGCCAAGGGTTTGATGAAAAATAAGGTCAACAATGAGTTCCTTGCAAACCTAAGGATCATTCTAGACAACTTGACCCTAACTTCCTGTGTCTGCTGTCAAAATATTGAAATCACCAAAGCATACCTCATTTAACATATCGATCTTTCTACTGAAGGAATCCGATCCTACTCCTTCATAACCAATGATTTTGACTGGAGTTCTGTCAACTTGCTTCTTAGAAATATTGCTTTGAACCAACACTAACCTATTCTCCAGTCCATAACACAAAAATGCTTGCATCATCCAACATGTTCTTAGGACATCCATAATACACAAAGCTGGAGATAGGATATGCATGACCACCCCAATCTTGTCTGTTGTCACTTACCTAATCATGTCTAATATCATATTTGATGAAGTCGACATGTTTATAGATTATATCTGAAGCATGATTCAAATTCGACATCTTAGCACCTTCATGAAATAAAATTTGGTCTTACGACTACTTCACCACAAATACCAATTGACCTATCCATGTGAAGCTGATAATATCCCTATTTTCTATATGGATGCCTCTTTTCGTATCTTGTTTCATCAGGGGCAAGAGCATGTTGAGCCGGATTTTGATGAAGAAGAGGAGGCTACTCCAGCAGGAGGACCTGCTCAACCAAAAGGAAATGTACATGTCTATTCTCAAGATGATATCATTTAATGACTCGACTGGCTCGAAACCTAAATTGGCTCTCATATCCATGCACAATAACAGAAGCACAAGGATGACATGCTATGGTTTGGCGAGAGATTTGCCTTAATCGATCATCACTTTGCCTCCATCCATTAGTTCTTTCAATCACCACCACCACCTAATCAGAATCCATCGTTTGACTAGTCTCTATTTGATGTGTTTTATGTACTTTTTCTTTGATACTTCTCTTTTTGATGATGTCAAAAAGGCGAGAAGTTATCAGTCCTTAGTTGATATCTTTTCATTTGTCCTTAGTTGATATCTTTTCAGTTGTATATCATGTTTCTTGAATTCTATTTTAGTTTTTGTGGCTTAAAATGAAATGCATATTTCTGTTCATGTATTTATGTTCTTCTATTTATTAAAAATAAAATAAAAAAAAATATTATCTTGCATATCAACTAACATTATTTGACATCATAAAAAAAGAAGAGATTATTGCAATCCAAGATCCCTAGTATGTGATTTTGATGATGACAAATAATTTTGATTGAATTATTTCATTCTTCATTAAATATTTTGAATGTTACTCTTGTTTGTGAGTACTAATATTTTAGTGAGATTACACACAACTCAAGAAAATGGAAAACTCGAGACTGGGTAGAATAGGATGTGGAGTATGTAATTTTTATTTTCTTTAATTTTTTTGTTTATTGAGTCTGACCACAAAATATTATATGTAAATTGAGTGACCATGCACACACACAGGGGGAGTTTTTTTTTTAAGAAAAAAAAAATTATGTAGATAATACTGTATGATTTTAAATTATAATGTACGATATACTGTGTCTTAACGACTAACTTATGTGAACTAATCATATTGTACAAATCACGATCGTACTATACAATTTAATTTCAACCCTAAATCCTAATTAGCAGAATTAAGCAAGTTCTTAAATTTTGAATTTTGAACACATCGTACTATACGATGCAAATTGTATTGTACAAAGATTTGAGAACTTGCTAAAGTTAACCCCTATGATTAGTCAATCAAATCAAGGTTTAATTAATGATTGATGATCGTACTATATGAATTGGATTATATCGTACGATGAACGATATGTTTTTTGGTCGTACCAAAGATTATACCAAACGAAACCATAATTTTTGAACTAATCTTATTATACAATTTATACATCGTATAATATGACTTGAATAATCTTAATTGATCGTACTATAAAAATGGGATCGTACATGATAATGAACACAAATAATTTTTGGTCTTCCTAGCAATATTTGTATTGTATTGTATAATGTATTAAAAAATTATTACATGTTCGTGCTCATTTGTACCAGGACGAGAGCTGTTTTGAACTGATCTTACTATATGATTTGTGATTGTTCCATATAATTTATGATCGTATTGTACGAAAAAAGGCTAATTTGAATTTTTAGTGTTTTTTTAAGCCTATTATATATACAATACTATTATTCATTAAACATAAGTGAGAGGAACGTGACAGTTGAGGGAACTCTAGAGAAGGAACTTTTTAAAGAGATTCAAGGTTTATGAGATGAGAAGGTAAGCTTGTGCGTGAGGGAGAAGTAGTGTGAGGGGATCACACGGTTGCTCCGAGCTTGCTGCACGTTTGCTCCTCCTATGGCCTAGGTGAGTCTTGTGGGAGATCTCTAGGGGGAGAGGCTTATAGGTCAAAGTCCTCAAAGGTTCTCTGTCTTTACTATGAGGGAGAAAAATGAGAAGGTCTGCTACCATCACTGGGAGGATGACATAGAATCCGACACTCCACCACACAAGGAAAGGTGAAAGTGAGTTTTTTGTAAAGGCTTCTCCGCCTCACTGTAGGAGTAGAATGAGAGTTGCTTTTGAGTAGTGCAAATCTCATAGTGGAGGACTCTGGGGAGCGAATGTAGGTCAAGGTTGACCGAACCAGTATAAACATTTCTTGTGTGCTTTTTCCATTTTTCGTATTTTACTTTTCTAGCATTTAATTTTGTTATAACTGCTTGGAGAAAATTTGATTTTAGTGTTTCGTTGTGCGATTTAAAATTTCATCAGCATTGTTGCAATCATTGTCAAATTACTAGCTTTCGTATTTGATTAGTTAAGTCGTCTTTTGAAATAATAATAATAAAAAAATAGAACTCGTGTTTAGAATTTATATTTAAAATATCAATTCACCCCCTCTTGACGCATCTCGTACTTTCACTCTTCCATAATGAAGAGCTAAAGGAGGGACGAGGAGGTAAGAGAAGAGAGATTCTTTAGAGTCTGTAAAGGCTATTCTCTACCTGGTCAAGGGAGAAGGGTTTCTCTGTCTAATTGTGTGCTGAAGGAGTCCGTGTTAATGAAATGTCTAATAAGGATAACCTTTGTAGAATAGATGTAAGTCAATTTGACTGAACCACTATAAATCTGATTTGTGAATTCTTACTTTTCTACACTTTACTTCTCTTGAAGTTTACTTTATTATACTTATGTTGATTTTTTATGATCTTTGTGAATGATTTTTGGGTGATAGATCTCTTGTTAAACTTTATTTAAAAAATAAAAAAAAAATCTATTTTTTAGAAGTTTCTTTTATTTTTGTTTTTTTGTTTGAACCTTTTATTCTTTTAACTCTTCTGCATATCAAGTTTTGATTTTAAACAAAATATTATTTAAAAGCTATTCTCTACCTGGTCAAGGGAGAAGGGTTTCTTTGTCTAATTGTGTTCTGAAGGAGTCCGTGTTAATGAAATGTCTAATAAGGATAACCTTTGTAGAATATATGTAAGTCAATTTGACTGAACCACTATAAATCTGATTTGTGAATTCTTACTTTTCTACACTTTACTTCTCTTGAAGTTTACTTTACTATACTTATGTTGATTTTTTATGATCTTTGAGAATGATTTTTGGGTGATAGATCTCTTGTTAAACTTTATTTAAAATTTAAAAAATAAAAAAAATCTATTTTTTAGAAGTTTCTTTTATTTTTGTTTTTTCGTTTGAACCTTTTATTCTTTTAACTCTTCTGCATATCAAGTTTTGATTTTAAACAAAATATTATTTAAAAAAACCAATTCTCTATTGTTATGCGATTTGCACCTTCAAGTTGTCTCAGAGCACTTTCAATATTAATGCCTTTCCATATAACAAGGAAGGACACTATTTGTAATAAATGATATAAACTTATAGAATCATTTCAATTAGGTTAGACATTATGATTTTTTCCTTTTCAAAATTTTCAAGTAATAACTCTAATATCTTTTAAAGTTCTATTTTATCTTTATATGTTTCCTAGATCTTCATACAAAATTAAGATATGAAGCACATTCTATCAACTTTTGTGAATATTCTATCATGTTATACATATGATAAAGAAATATACCTTGATGTGTAAAATGTGAACTCTATAAAATAGTAAGATTTGTATTCTTAATATCCTTGTCACAATTAAATAAAGCCCTAAACTACTACACCTCACAAACCTTTCTAAGATATAATATTATTAATAAACAGTTTACATGAATGCTTTTTAGTTTGCAATTTTATGACTAATCTAAATGAATGGATATTCTTCCCCAATCCTTTATCCAAAAGAAAATTTCTAGCAATCCTCTTAGCCTCCATCAGAATAGCCTTAGGAATACATGAATGCATCATATCATACATCAGGGATGGTATGAGAGTTGCATTAATCAATGTCAGCCTCCCAACCAAAGCCAATTGTCTACTACCCCAAGACATCACAAGATACTTCATCTTCTGAATAAGAGGGTTATAATCTGAACTACTAACCATTTTTAAAGACAATTTAATACCAAGATAATCAAATTCTATAACATTTTTGAACCCAAGCATAGAATAAAATCTATTCTTCTTCCATTCCGGTGTACATTTGCTTAATAACACCGCTGATTTGCCTTGATTAATCTTTTGTCCATACCATAAACAATAGTCTTCCAGCGTGTTAGTGATAATCCTGATTTCAACATTGGAAATTCTTACAAAAATAGTAATATCATCAGCGTATAAAAGATGGAAGACTCTAGGTCCCCCTACCAAACATTGGAACCCCCAAATATGTTCTCTTTGTTGCATAGCCAATGATAAAAGCCTTGAATAAAGAATGAATATATAGGGCGACAATGGACACCCCCGCCTAAAACCACATTCAGCTATGATCCATTCCGTTAGGTTCCCATTTATAAGCAGAGAAAATCTAGGAGAATTGATACATCTCATCACCCAACATTTGAAGTGATCCGGGAATCCCATTCTAGTAAGAACCAGTTCCAAAGTCTCCCCACCATCTTATCATAAGCTTGCTCCATGTCAATCTTTAGCGCAAGCATCCCCTTCTTAGCTTTTAAAATTCTAAAATTGTTGATCACCTCTTGAGATAGAAGGCAATGATTCGAGATTAATCTACCTGGGACAAATGCGGCCTGCTCCTCTGAGATAATCAAAGGAAGAATCATCTTCATTCTATTCACAAGCACCTTTGCAACAATCTTATACTTTGTTTGGCAAAAACTGATTGATCTCAATTTAGATGGCTGATCCGGTTAAGCCACTTTAGGGAGTAGAATGACCACCATTTCTTTCCATTCTTCAACCATAGTCCCTTCCCAAAAGAATTATAAGCAAGCATAACACATTTGCTTCCCTACAATACTCCAAAAATATTTGAAAAAAGAAGCAGTGATCCCATCTATACCCGAAGCTCTATTTTTTTCCAAAGGATTTCACCACCTCCTATATCTCCTCCTCAGCCACATCTTTACCAAGAAATTGTTGAAAATTATAAACAATTTCTCCATGCTTATCCAAGGAAGGCCATCTTTCTGCATTAATCTTCTGTTTACTCTATTTCAAATTTTAAAAATATATATATAATAATGTTCGTTATTACCTCATTGTCTTAAGTACTCTCTCCTCCAGGAACTTTAAATTCTTTTATCTGGTTCATTCTTCTGCGAGCCAAAATATGAAATAATTTAAATACATAAATGAGCTTAAAAAGCCCAAAAGGTCATCAAAACCTATAGCTGACTTCAAAGCACGGTAAAAGAGCAATATACTTGTCAAGAGTCAAATCATAGAAGTTGTATTCATATGATCATTGAATCAATACAAAAATAATAAAATTTATTTAAAGTAGTAGTATATTCTACACATAGTAAAATACTACAGTACAAAAGCCTGTAAAATAGTAAACTAGTATTAGTGTCAAATCTATAAATCAATAATATATCCGCAATATTAACCACTATATATATTAATCATATAAAATATAAAATAAAAAAATATTGATAAAGACTTTCAAAATCAAATTAATATATTAAAATCATATAGGAATATACACATATTATCCAAGCATTCTATATCACATGCTCAATATATCATATACTTAATATTAGTACAGTGAATCCGTAGTATCAAATATTATCACTATCTATAGCAGAAGTAATAAAATAAAACGATAACAATAATTCCATATAGTAATCATAAATCCATACAATAATAAGGACAATACCTCAAAACGTATATTTAAGTAGTCACATTAAACAAGTAAGAAGTTCTAGCTATCATAGTATTTTTCAGTGTTAGTATAAGTGTTAATAAACCATTGACTCAGTAAATAGAGTTATTACTCTTTGCCCGTCGGCATGGTAATGATCTTCTTATAACTCCCAATCAATATATCACATGAATTAGTAGATGATAACACAAAATCATAATATTTAAAGGAAAGCCCGTTGGCCCATTATTTTGTACATATCAATCAGTCTCCAACCAACGTGTCAACTAGTCTTTATTTATTTGTTTCATATATGCATATTATTATCACAATACTATAATAGTAATAGCGACTAGCTATTACTCAAGCATATATCCATATTCATTTTCATTGCATTTCAGTAAATAATGTATAAATAAGCTTAATTAAGAATATACCAAAATGTCATAACGGTAGAGAATAAAGAATCCTATTAGGCAAAAATGCATATTTTCATAAATTTACCAAATTATGGGAAATTGTATAAAATTATGTTTTAAGACTTTTATTTTACTATACTACTATTTTTAGACGTTAAACAAAAATTACTGCATTTTACAAATCACATGGTAAAACATCTCAAATAAATATTTAAAATGCTCATAATTATGATATCTATAATATACAAAAGGTTATGTGGTGAAAGTTTTAATAATACAAAATTATTAGTGTTTTTCGATAATGGAAACACAAATTTGATCAGAAAAATACAAAAAATACAAAATCTTTGAAATAAAAAATAGCGTATGGATTCTTTACAGCGAGAGGAGCAAATCTTAATTGGCCTAACTTACAAAAATAATATCGCGACCTCGAAATATGCCCTTCTAATTTCTCTCTCATACCATTTCTCTCAAAATCCTTAAAAAGTATCTCTAGCATGTAAAATTTAACATTACAAAAAAGCAAAAAGGCTTTTTAATTAACTCATATTAGTGGTAGTAGATATTTATGATTTAAATAATAATATAATATTATATAATAAATTTAATTAATTTTTTAGTATAAAATTCAAATAAATCATTTTAGGACTTCAAAAATTATAAAAAAAATCCATAAAATAAAACATGTTATTTAAAAAATATTCGTGAAATTGGTTTGCAAAATAGAGACTTGACGATCCCGAAATTCTCACTTATACCGATAGATACTAATTCCTTAAGAATTTTCACCAGTGTCCTAAAATTACGAAAAAATTTGTGTAAGTAAAATACTACAATTAAAATACTATGTCAAATATGATTTATGATTTGGAGTTATAATTACTGTTGAAAAAAATTAGCTAAATCAAAATATGGGTTATTACATTATTAAGCTTTCATCTATTGGTTAATTTTTCACTTGGTTCAATTACCAAGTAAAAATTCTATTCACATAAAGTTGGATAAGGTGTTTGTTAATAGTTCTTGGTTGTATATTTTTCCTTCTTCTTACTATTTAGCTGATAATCCTCTTTGCTCTGATCACTCTCCACTTATTATTTATAATAATAATATGATTTCTTTTAGTAATAGATTTATTTTCAAAAAATATTGGTGCAAGAATTCTAATTTTTGGTGCTTAGAGATGCTAAAGCTAATACTATTTCTCTTATTCCCAAAAAGATCAATGCTTTAGTGTTTTAGATTTATGGCCTATTTCTTTATACAATGTTTTTTTATAAAATTGTAGCTAAAGTCTTGGCCAATAGATTACAGGATGTTATGCCTTATATTATTCATAAAAATCAATCTCAATTTATTAAAAAAGGGATTTTCACAAATAATATCATTCTTCCTGCTAAACTTCTTAGAGATTTTAATTCTTCCTATAGAGATAAGATTTTTTGTGCCAAATTAGATATTCACAAGGCTTTTGATAATGTCTCGAGAGATATTTTAATTTCTAGAATGGTTCAAAAAAGTTTTCCTCATATTTTAATCTCCTGGATTAGAGGTTGCATATATGATGTTTATTTTTATATTATTTTTAATGGTTATATGCTTGGGTTTTTTTGTTCCTCTTCGGGTATTCGACAATGTTGTCCACTTTCTCCTTATCTTTTATATATTGTTATGGATGCTCTCTCTAATATTCTGGATGATTATTCTCATAATAGGATCTTTGAGTAGATTAAAGCAAGTGATGATTATCATTCTCATCTTCTTTATGTGGATGACCTTATTGTTTTTGATAAAACTTCTTTGGAGAATGCGAGCAAGCTTAAGGATATTTTGGCTTATTTCTCTTTTCCTTATGGCTTGTTTATTAATAATGAAAAAAGCTATGTTATACTTTATAAAAATTGTCATTTAGAAGCTGCTATTAGTCAATCTCTTGACATTAGTGTTTCTTTGTATCTTTTAAAATATTTGGGCTTACCTCTTTCAAGTAAGAGGCTTAAAATTTTTATTTTTAGCATTTATTTAGTCGTACTACGTTACTTTTGGCTGGTTGGAAAGCTAAATTGCTTTTATTCACTCTTAGGGTTCAATTACTGAATTTTACTATTACAAATGTTATTTCTTATTGGATAAGGGATATTTCTATGCCTAAATATTGTTTTAAATATATTAGAAAGGATTTCTCTCATTTTGTTTTTTATGGTGAATCTACAAGTCAGAAGATTCATATCACTACTTGGAAAAATGTTTGTAAGCCTAGAGATGTTGGGGGTCTTAGTATTTTGATCTTGAAGCTCTTTAATTTGCTTATAGTTGTTCTCTTATTTGAAGAGTTATTAATGATATTGGTCCTCTAACTATTTTTATTAAGTTTAAGTATATCTATTTTTGGAAGCCTTAGTCTCAAAATGTTTCATTTTTTGGAAAAATATCTCTTCTATTGCGAGGGACGTTTAAAGTAAGGTTAATTTCAATATTTTTCCAAATAGTTCTCTCTCTTTTTATTGGAATCCTTGGTGTCTGGGGAATCTAGTAAATGAGATTGCTGTGTCGAATATGTCAAATATGGATTCCTCTTTCCATAATTGCAAGTTAGGGGATTGAATTTCTCATAACTGCTGTAATATGCCTCTTTCTTTATCTCCAGCTGTTAGTTCTATTGTATCTCAGATCTCTATCAATGATCCACAAGCTTCTAACATTTCTTGGAATGGAGTTCTTCTTCCTTCTTTTCAAATGTTTCATAAAGCTTTTTATATAACTTCAATAAAGTAGATTGGCATCCTTTTATTTGGCATAAAAGATATGCTTTGAGATTCTCTTGTTATGCCTGGATGGCTATGTTGAAGGGGCTTAAAATAACTAATATCCTTGTTAAGAGAAATTTTAATGTTTCTACTAATTGTATCATTTGTTTAAAAGCCGAAGAATGTCATAATCATCTTTTTTTTTAATGTGATTTTTTCCTTTAGCCTTATTTCTAATTTTTTGCCTAATATCAATTTTTTATGCTAAGAACCAATCTGGCTAAATTAATGGATTATATTTCTAATATTCATTATGATCCTAATGTGAAAATTTTATTTCTCCTTTTTGTTTGTTATTCTTTTTATTTCATTTGGAAAGAAAGGAATTCTATGAGATTTGAGAATAAGTATTATAGCTCTGGTTTTGTGAGTAGTTCCATCTTTAAGGCTTTGTTAGCTAAGATTTCTAATTGGAATTCCTTTCATTGTATTAAGGGTTTTCTGTAATGATTAATGTTTTTTTTTTGGGTTGTTTGGACTATGATGATTGGGGCCTTTGATCTTTTCTTGGATGATATTTTTTGACAACCAAGTTTTTTATGTAAAAACTTTGGAATGTCGAATTTTTGCAACCAAGAATTAATTTTTTTAATTTGGGTTACTTTTACAGAAGGTTCTTTTATCCCTCCTGAGCCTGGTGGGTTTGGATTCTTATGGGTTTTTATTTTTTCTCTGATTTTTAAGGTTGTTGGTTTACTTGAGTTTGTTGATTTTGCTGCTAGAAGACTTTTTGTATTTGACTTTTTGGTTTGTTGTGTGTTGCAGTTTTTTCTATTGGAGGTTTTCTTGAGGTGGTCTAGCTTTTTGATGCTATTGGATCTAAGCAGAATTCCTTTTTATTCTTGGTTTCTAGTGGAGGCTAGTACACTGCAGGAAAACAGCTCATTTCCGACGGAATTTCCGACTGAAATAAATTCGTCAGAAATTCCGACGAAGTTGCCGACGACGTTTCCGACGGATTATTTCCGGCGGATTTTCCGGCGTACTTCCGACGGAATTTTTGAAGTTATTTCCGGCGCATTTTCTGTTTACTTTTCCGACAGAATTTCCGGCGGATTTCCGACGAAATTAAAAAATTTCTGGAAAATGACAATTAGTAATATTTAAAATTATTTATTTTGTTAAATTAAATATTGCTAAAATAAAATAAATTAAAAAA